>NW_027185776.1:4314477-4445554 GCF_028583685.1 Petaurus breviceps papuanus | reverse complement strand
TCTCTCTCTCTCTCTCTCTCTCTCTCTCTCTCTCTCTCTCTCTCTCTCTCTCTCTTTCTCCCTCTCTCCTCCTTCTTTAAAGGTCATTCTTTATACTTCACTGCTTTAGAAAAGTAGGAAGAAATCAGAATTTTCCCTATTTTACTAAATGAGGAGAAAAATTAAGTAGCAGAAAAGACTCCTGCATGAGAAATGGATAAAAGCCCATATCCTATGAAAAGAATGCATATGTTTTCCTATATTGCTATTTAATTTGTTAATTATTTAGCCCTATCTAATCCCCAAATAATCACAGTGAAATCAATGAAACACCTCCATATAACACATTTTGGATCCTATCATAAGCTGAGAGGTTTAATTTGACATTGGCATTCATTAGTAGACAGCTTTTTGTGACATGGCGTTTTAACCATAATTATGATTTAATTTTTATTTTTCCTTTACATATTGATTTTTTTATTTTATGATTAGTTATGAAAATGTGGTACTTTTTCCTTTGGGAGAGTCCACAGAGTTCCTTGGAATGATAAGTAGATTTTCTCCAGGGCAAGGGGTGGGATGCAAAGAGAAATGAAGGGGCCAGAGCTAGAATTTTCAGCAGAAGCAAAACCACTTGAGCATAAGCCACAGGGATGCTAGACCTCATAATGAATTCAGGTGAAATTGATTTGAATCCTAAAAACCAGCAGCTGGGATCAATGATCTCATTTCATTTCTCTCTAACAACTTTTTTTAAAGCAATTTCACAACCTTACAGACTAGCTCCAATGTGGCCCTTCCCCCGCCAGTTGTGTCCTTGTATAATAATGCTTATGACAATTGGTAATGAGGCTAGAAACCAGAATTTTTGTTCTTGTGAAACTCAGAAATACCATTCTAATAGCCTGATGCACAGATACCCGCTACCTGATGTTAGTGATGAATAGGAAGAATGAACTTGTCCTTACTGTCCCGTGTAGCTTTATTAGCATTGAGTATATTTTCTAGGCTCAAGTTGTCTTTAATGCTTATTTAAATAGAGTTGTTGTTGATTTTTAAGCTGTGAGGTTGACCAGGCATGAGCAGTCTGCTCCAGCTCTCGGTGGGACACCTGAACAAACGCCAGGTGGGTACTTTGGATTTGAAGGACTGTATAAACATATTGGGCACATTTTCTGACTCAGGTAGACAAGATAAAGGGTGTAATGTCTTTAACTGGGCCAAGGATGATTATGGGATTGCTAGACCCCAGAGTTTCCTCCCTCAGAAATTCAGATACCTGAGCTCCTGAGGCTGGAACACTTTAAAATTGAAAAGTAATAGCTGTCCAATGATTTTTGGTCCAGTAAGGAGCATCATGTTATTAGCCTCGTGCACTTTTCCCAAGAGAGCCAATGTAGCTACTATTCCATGCTGTGAATATATATGCATATGTACATATGCATGTGTACACACATGATATAGCTCTGCTTTAGGAAAGCATACATTTCATTTACATTTTTAAAGGCTATACAAATTTGAACCACCTCCATTACCACCTCTACATCCACCTAGGAGTCAGCCATTGGCCCATTCCTAATCCTTTGGAAGTTTCTCAGTTGTCATTTCTGTCTCTTGAAGAAAGGAAGAATTCTTTTGAATAATTAGTATTGAATGACTAAGGGATCATACTCAGAGTGATAATATCTTTCATCTGTCAGGTCTATTATTCCAGTATATCAGGAAGTGTCCGGAGGTTGTAAGGGACAAATCAATTCCCTGTTGAAGTTTGTGTGCTGAATGTTACCCACCTTATGGAACTTACTGAAAATTGTGACGACCCCAGATACCTGCTGAATTCACTCCATCTCCTAGTCAGTGAATACCGATAAAAGCACTCAGTGACCCCTGTAGGAGCAGGACCACAAGATATAAAGATGGCGATATAAATTTAGCTTAATCTCCTCATTTTACAAATGGGGAAACTGAGCTCCGGAGAAGCTGAGCCACTTGGTCATGGTCCCACAGACCAGCATCATGGCATAGGTCTTATGTCCATTCATCTTCCAGAAGGATCAGAAGATTAAAAAAAATGCTTGTGCAGGACTATACTGGTAACTTGAGAACTCATGGAGCCCTTTCTTTGTGACATGTCGTGATATTGGTGGCATCAGTATCATTTTATAGAGGATGAAAATTGAAGCTCAGATAAGTGCAGTGACTTGCTCATACTTACAATTTTAGGAGGTGTTGGAGTCAGGATGTGAAGGCCAGATTTCTCTCCACTCCAGAGCCCCCTCTCTTTGTGCTTTGTTACCCTGCCTTTCTACATGTGACCCTTGTAGAAGGACCATATTGGACCAGGGAACATAAAATACCATGTGTTTTGAACTCAGTAAGGAAGAGGAAGAAACCCATATGTGGAGTTCATATTTGTAAATTGCAAATGTGAGCCAAAGTACATTTTCTCTTTTTAAATAAATGATAAAAGACTCTATGTTATTTAAAAAAAAGCCCTTGTCAGAGTCCCTCCAATACAATACTCATTGCAGAGGATATTGAAATACCATTACATTTACTATTATGTTCTTTTGTGATTATATAGAGTGAAAACACCCAAGCCAAATATTTAGATATTGAAGAAATTGTAGAGGTCATATGGTCAAATTTACTTGGAAATTGAGGCCTAGGGAAGTGATATGACTTACCCAAATTTCATACCGGTAATAAGTAGCAGAGGCAGGATTGAATCTGGAAGTTGTATGCTTTCAAAGCCAGCCCTTTCCCACTCTATTACAACACTGTGTTTATTCATTAGGAATATGCAGTACAATGATTCAGTTAGTACTTTGAGAGGATTCTGTCCCTCTTCAGTGTGGTATTTATCTAATATTTAGTCCCTCACAATTACAGTCTTAAGGCTTAACTGGAAGCCTAATATGTTTTAACATTGACTACCTTGACTGCCAACTAAAACTAGAAGTGTTCTGGAGGTCTCTGGGAGACATAAAATGCCTTAAGGTTTTGAATACTGAGGAAAGCTTCCAAGAATGGAATAACCCACTGAAGATGATCACACAGAAACAGGCTGATTATCAGATTGTTCACAGTGACAACAGAAAGTTGGAACTTTGGGAGGACGTATTCATGAGCTGCTATATGGAACCAAAGCTTGTTGAGACAACGGAAAATTTGGTCTAGCTCAGAAAGCCAATTCTTACTGTTTTTCACTATATTATTATTACTTGCTAAGTATTGGCTACTCAAAAAGAGAAGCAGAAGACTATCACAAGTTACATTGAGATAGTTTTAAATAATAATTATAATGAGACCATAGTACTTGTTTCAGTCTTGACTTTCCTGGTCCTTGTTTTCTAGTGTAATCAACATGTTTCTGGAGTACTTCCCTTAATGACTGTGCCTGAAGTAAAGTGGGTTCCTTTTAATTATGCAGTAAATACTTTATTTTAATTGCTGCTTAAGCTGAGTGTTTTGGTAGCACACACACAACTCCTGATGTACTAGGTTTTGAACTTAATGTTTTATTTATAGTAAATGGTAGGAGTACAATAGCTCATGTAAATTATGCCATAAGCTTCCAAAGGCAGTATGATCTCTAAGGGCAGTTGCAGATTATCTGTGTCACACAGTCCACTTGAGAACCAGTATGATACCATGAAAAGAAGTCTGAACTTTAATCAGAGGACTTGGGTTTAAATCCTAGTACTGTTACTACATGTGTGACCTTGGGCCTTGTGCTCATGTAGCTTTTCTGGGCCTCAGTTTCTCCATATGTAAAATGAAAGGGTTTGAGTTAATGGGCTTCTAAGGTCCTTTCTGACTCAAGGTTTATGATGTTTAGAATCCATAACTTAGGGATCAAATTAAAGTCAGCTGCTGAGAAAAATCTTTCTGAGTAACCTAATTTATGAATACCATACTACATGTTCATTTTTAAAATGTTCTATAGGTACAATCTATTTTTATTAATACTTGATTGCTAAATAGAAATTATTATTAAGAGTCTTGACCCACATCTTAGGACTATATTTATGGGTGTATGAGAAGTGGATACTAAAGCACTAATGTGTTCTCAGGGAATGTATTGTTTGATCATTTTAGGATTATGTAAAGTTGCCCTGAACACCAGTCCACATTCACTATACTCACAACAGAACAAGTCATGGGGTCTCTTTTACTGTTCCTCCAGCCTCAGGGGACATGTATACAATTTTCTTTCTCCAAAGGGCAACCCAAATATAGAAGTCTTTTTGTTTTGTTTTGTTTTTCCTAGAAGGTCAGGTTTCTATATTTTTGAATTTGTGTTCTTGTGCTAGAAGACTTGATCATGTTTCCTAAGAGACTTAAATCTACTCTACCTTTATAGGAAACTGGGGTTTAGAGACATTGTCTAGGAACTTCCTTGTCATCCTTGTGGGGCTAGTAATCCCTACTTTGGCTCTATCCTTCTGCCATCTCTTGTGCTGAGAAATCCTACTCTCATGCATCTCCAGTCTCTGAGATGTGCTCAGGAAGCCGTAGGGGAGCCCCTGTAACTCACATCTGCTCCTGCTCCAGGATAGCTGTTGGCATTTCCCCTCCTATATAGCACAAGTCTGGTCTGTTGCAGTGTGGTCTGTTCTCTGGAGAAAGAAAGGTGAAAAGGAGTCCAACAAAAGGCTGAGAATATTTTAATCACTCTCCATTGTAGGTCTTACAAGGGGGTAACTCCTTTTATAAGACCCCATCCTCTTATGGCCCAGATAGGAATGCCTTATCTTGGGGGCAACCCTGGCCATTGAAAAATCATCAGAAGTTTTCTTCTGAAAAAGATGATAATCATGATAATCTTCTGAACAAGATGCAATATACATGTCCATATCCTCTATAGAGAGATGCTTTCTTGACCCCAAAGTCTCACAACTTACAAAACTTCTTGAAATGATCAATGCCCTCACTACCAAACTCCCTTATGTCCTTTTTTTTTTTTTAAAAAGCACATTAATATACATTATTTTAGTTAGTTATTTCAGTGTTGTATTATGGTTAAGGTAGATAGCATTTTTGTATTATGAGGAAAATATGGCACCAAGAGATTGATTAGATTTGCCTGAGTGGCTCACCAAAGACACACAGCAATTAGTGACAGGGGTGGGATCAGAACCTAGATCCCCTGCCTGAAATTAGGTTTGAAAATTTTGCCTGCTATATGTTACTGCCCAGTAGAAGTTTTGAGCCTTTTTTTTTTTATAACACAAGCAGACTTGATATCGGAAGATAAATTTTCATGTGCCACCAAAGCAGATTTTTTAAAGATGAAAAATATATGCATTTATAAGAAGCAATATTAAAAATAATTGTGTCCCACCCCAAATCACCCTATAATGAACATTTTTAGGAGAAATAAAAATGACATTGGTGAGGCAGCTAGGTGGCTCAGTGAGTAAAGCGCCACCTTGGAATCAGGAGGACCTGGGTTCAGATCCAGCCTCAGACACTTAACACAAAAACACACACACACACACACACACACAACTAGCTGTGAAACCTTGGGAAAGTTACTTAACCCCAAAAGGCAAAAAACAAAAATGACATTGGCTCCAAACCTATGGGTCTCTTTAGTTGTGTCAGCAGCAAAGCCATTTTGAGCAAAAGCTTTAGTTGATTACATCATCCATATAGCACAAAATTATGGCTGTGGGATCAGAGTTACTGAAACAGTTACTGAAACAGTCATTTATCAAGATAGATCTCTGGTTTATCTACCTCATGTCAGAAACCTAAGGCTCATGCAGCGTTTCCATTTATATGACATTGAATAAGTCATTTCATTCCTTTGAAGCTTGGTTCCAATCTGTAAAATGGGAATCATTCCTTGTGTTGCCTCCCCAGTTGTAAGGATCAAATGAGCTATACTTTGTAAAGTGCTTTGCAAACCTGCAAAAAATGTGGTCTCTTTCTATTGTTTTCCCCTAAAAGAGGTGAGACCTGAGATATCTCTGTGAATTCATCATATTTAATATATCTAGGCATTTTTGGTCTTAATCCTGATAAAAAAAGCTGTATTGTATTTCTGTGATGCAGCTAATTGTGTCATTACACAGATCATGGTCTTCATAATAATAATCCCTACCATTCATATTTACATTTTACCATGCATCTGAGTCTCAAAATAGTTTTGTGAGGTAGTCAGGGTAAATGTTATTAGTCCCCCTGTTTAACAGTTAAGAAAACTGAGGCTCAGAGGTAAATTGACTTGCCCAAGATTTCTTGGCAAACAAATTCTTTGGAGCCATAATTTGAATTCAGGACTTGTGACTCCAGGTCCAGTGCTCTTTTCACTTTACCAGAATCACAGAATGTTAGAACTTGGAGAATTTATCTGATCCAACCCTCTAATTTCAGACTTGTATTAGGTCACAATGTCAGTCACTGGCAGCTAGTGATTTGACCTGGGATCTTAAGATTTCAAGTCCATTCTTTCATTTCTGCCATTTTGCTTCTCAATTTTAACAGTGTCCTAGGATGATATGTTTATTATGCAGTAAGTGCTTTATTTTCATTTTCAGATCTTGGACCACATATTATGTTAAAGGAGATGATTAGTCATAAGACAAAATAAGCACACTTATCTTTTATTCAGACATGCATTTTATTCAGACAATATTTATATGAATAATAATGGAAAATTTGAAGTCGTTAGGTGGTATAGTGGACAGAGCTCTGGGCCTGGAGTGAGGAAGACAAAAAGAGCGGCTATAAATATTTTTGTACATATAGGTCCTTTTCCTTTTTCTTTGATCTCTTTGGTATTGCTGGGTCAAAGAGTATAAACAGTTTAATAGTCCTTTGGGCATAGAGCCACATTATTCTTCCGAAGGGTTGGACTAATTCATAACTCCACCAAGAGTGAATTAGTGTCCCAGTTTTTCCATATCTTCTTCATCATTTGTCATTTTCCTTTCCTGTCATGTTAGCCACTCTGATAGGTGTGAAGTAGTATTTCAGAGTTGTTTAAATTTGCGTTTCCCTAATCAACTGTAATTTAGAGCATTTTTCATTGATTATTGATGGTTTTGATTTCTTCTTCTGAAAACTATCCGTTTGTATCCTTTGACCACTTATCAATTGGAGAATGGCTCTTATTTTTATGAATTTGGCTCAGTTCCCTATATATTTGAGAAATGAGGCCTTTATCAGAGAAAATTGTTATAAAAGATCCCCCCCCAGTTTCCTGTTTTCCTTTTAGTTTTGACTGCATTAGTTTTAATTCAATGTAATTTTAAGCTTTTTCCTCCCAAAGTGAGATATTGTGAGTCAATCTTATCAATCAACACTCATTTATCAAGCACTTACTCTGTGCCTGCTACCATGCTAAACACTGGAGATGCTAGTACATTAAATTAAACAATCTCTAATCTCAAGGACCCTACATTCTAAAGGGAAAGACAAGAACATACATATTTAAATATGCTCACATATATTGTACATATACATATAAACTGAATTTATTACAGTCTTCTTAACAGCTGCAAGTTTATGTTTTTTATTTGAGTTGTCGATAAGGTGATTTTTATCTGAGATGTGTAGTAGGATGAAGCTGAGCATAAATTTGCACAAGAAAGAAGAACTTGAATATAGGTAATCAGCCCCACTTTAGCTTTTAACAAAATCTAAACTTCAGTCCCAGAGATGCTAGAATTAGGAGAGACTTTAGAAATTCCCTAGTTCATTTGGTTGAGTTTCCTCATTATTTTACAGATGAGAAAACTGAGGCCCAGAGAAGAAAAGTGACTTGTAAGGGTCAAACAGCTAGTTAGTAGTACAACTGGGGATAAAATTCCATTGCTTCTATCTGTGAATTCATTGTATCACAGCTGCTTTTCACAGGGAGCAGATGAACAGAGGACACCAAGCACTAGTTTGGGCTTTGAAAATGAGAGGGAAAACCAGTGTCAATAAGGACGGTCAATTTGAATTACCTATAATTTTTAAAAAAGTCATGTAAATTATTTGTTTTAGGAGAAACTGAATATTGAAGACTTTTTTCCTCTTTTAATTTGGTGAACATCTAGCCTAACTTCATACCGTGTTTCCCCAATAATAAGACACTGTCTTATTAATTTTTTGGACAGAAAAACACCAGAGGGCTTATTTTCAGGGGAGGGCTTATTTTAATAAACATTGACAGCAATTTTAATAAACAGGTAAATGTGAACAAAAAAAATGTACCTTTATTCAATAAGCAAATCACTGGGGAAGAACAGGATGACACGCTCACTGCTGCAGCTCTGATTGGATGCAGCTCGGAGCGCGGCGTGCGTTTCACCGGGGGGGGGGGGGAGACGGGACGGTGCATACAGAGGGTACCGTAATGTAGCGTGTAGCACAGGGGATCACCTTCACTACAGTAGCAAGCTCAATAGGGCTTATTTTCGGGGGAGGGCTTATTTTAGAGGAATCTTACACAGTAAGGGGAGGACTTATTTTTGGGATAGGTCTTATTATCGGGGAAACACGGTACTATGTTTCCTTAGTTTTGAGGGGCTCACAGTTTCTCTCTTTGTTTCTCATGTTTCCCTATTGAACTATAGAATCAAATCCTTGTTATTAGTTTTAGAAAAAAAGACTATGTAGTTGCTATTAGAATTATGCAACTGATTCAACACTCTATCATATAGTGCTTTTGAGATCTATCAGAAAGAAACCTTATTAGAGGTTCCATTTTTTTTCTGTGAATACTAATGGAACTGAGATGGTCATTTTACATGGTACAAAATATCTTCATAAATGCCACACAACACACCTGTGACATAGACAGCATGAGTGTTTTATTCCCATTTTACAAATGAGGAAACTCAGGTTTAGATTTGCCCAAGGTCACTTGATTAGTAAGTATCTTAGAGCCAAGATTTGAAGCCAGGTCTCCTGACTGCAAATTCAGTGCTTTTCTCCTGTGTCAGAATCACAGAATGTTAGACCTTCTGGAAGGGAATTTAAAGGTCATCTGGTTCAACCCCTCATTTTACAGATAAAAAAATGGAGACCCTTAGAGATAATGTGACAATCACATAGCCAGTAAGTGGACAAGCTGGGATTTAGACTTATACCTTCTGACTCCAAGTCCAATATTCTCATTACTCCATACATACTGTCTCCCAATTGGTTAATTCTGTTGAATAGAAAAAGATGGAATGCATCTATCATATCACTTTTAGAAAAGCTAAAATTAGGATCATAGGATCAAAGATTTAGAAGTGGAAGGCACCTTTGAGGAATGCAGTCCAATTGCCTCATTTTACAGATAAGGAGACTGAGGCCTAGAGAGGTTAATTATTTGCCTGTCACATAGCTAATAAGTGCTTGAAGTGAAATTTAAACCCAAGTCTTCCTGACTCCCAAGTCCAGTGCTCTATCTACTGCACTGTCATGCATCAAAGTTATAAAGAAGTAGATTTATGTTTAATATAAGAGAAAACTTACTAATAATTAGATTGTAGAAAAGTAGAATGGATTGCCTTGGGAAATAGTGAATTATCCATCTGAGATGTAGTAGAGGGAATTCTTTTCATATATAATTTAGCCTAGGTGACCTTTTTGAGGTCTTTTTGAATGAACTAGTATTTTTGAGGTCTTTTTGAACTCTGTAATCCTTCAGTTTTAACAAAATGATTCAACTGTTCAATAATTTTAACTAAAGAATATCCTTAGTCCTTTTTTCCTCCTTAGGTTTTGGTGGAATATTTTTGTTGCAATTCTTAAACATTTACTGTATAAAACTCTAGATCAGGAGTTCTTAACTCTGTGTGTGTGTATGTGTGTGTGTGATGGACTCCTTTGACAGTCTAGTGAAGCCTATAGACCCTCTACTTAGAATAATATATTTATTCATAAAACAAATCACATAAAGTAATAAAGGAAACCAATCATATTTAAGTATAGTTTTAAAAATATTTTAAAAGGTTCCCAGATTCCAGATTAATGACCCATTGCTTTAGTGATACTTTTCATGTAACATGGATTGTAGAATTTTATAAGGTGATATTCCCTTTAAAAACTGACCAAATGCAAATTGCATTAAATATTTGTGTTGCTTATGATATATGACCTCATTCCCACTCAAGGTATCCTATTTTTATCAACACTTCCATGATATTACAAGATTGATTTGCTGTGTTATTTGAAGGATAGAAGGGTCTGCCCCTCCCCAGCTAATGCTTTGCTTTCTTGGGCATAGTATGTCTTTATGTTTCTTGTTGAGAGCCAAAATTTTAAAATATCATGGAAGCAGTCTAAATCAGAGATCATGAAAACTTAACGCAGATCTAACTAACAGCATTTCTTATATTGACAGGGCAACAGTCTCCTGAGAATGATAACACGATAAAGGACTTGCTCCCTGAGGATGCTGGGATTGACCATCAGACAGTCCACCAGCTGATTACAGTTTTAATGAAGTTTATGGCTAAAGATGAGAGTAGTGCGGAGTCAGACATCAGTAGTGCTAAGGCCTTTAACACAGTCAAACGGCACTTGTATGTTTTACTTGGTTATGACCAGCAAGAAGGATGCTTTATGATAGCCCCTCAAAAAATGCGCCTCTCGACTTGTTTCAATGCATTTATTGCTGGAATTGCACAAGTAAGTGTGGTTTTCATTCTCAATAGACTATCTCAGTTAGGTAAGCCATGTATGAGAATTGGTCAACTTCCTAGCTGTGTGGCATAAGCAGTTTCTAAAATGTGCAAAGTGTCATTGAATAATAAAAATACTAGTTCATTCAACAAACATTTTAAAGCACTTACTGTGTATGGAGCATTGTGTGGGTGCCAAACAGATTAAAAGTTAAGTTAAGGCATGGTCCCTGTACTTATAGTCCAGGAGAGGGATAAGAAAAACACAGCAATACATGATAGAGAGTTGCAAAACAGACTGCATAGAGCACTCTGAAGGGGAAAGTTCTTACTCCCCAGGAAGAGCAGGGTTGGTTTCATGAAGATGTCATTCATACCAGACTTTAACCTATTACAATTTACTAGGAAAAGAAGGGAAGGGAAGAAATGCCAAGTATAGAGAATATTTTGGGAAAAAATATGGAGGCAGGAAAAAGTAGGCCATTCTTAAGAGAAATTCACATTTATATAGCATTTCATAGTTTAAAAAGCATTTCCCTTAAAACAAGCCTGTGAGGTAGGTAGTGCAAAAGTATAATTGATTGCATTTTACAAAGTAGATATGGGACTGGATAAGGCCCAGGAGAAGGGCTAGTTCTGATTATAATTTGTGGCTAACCTGTGCTTTAATGCACCAAGTTTCAAAATGGGAACTGTGGGTTCAACTTCTTTAAGCACTTATAGCCATAAAACATATGGCATGTATCAGGCAGCAGTAGCACAGAGTTGGAAAGAAATTAGGCAGCAGGAAATTTAATAATCCTTGCCTTCTTTCTATAATTGTCTTGTAAATTTTCCTTTCAGGTTTTCTTTGGGTAGTAAAGTCAGTATATGATGTTACAAAATACTTAGATCCTCTTACCTTATGATATATCATTGAAGTTCTCTATAGTATTGCAAGAAGACTTTAATATATGGCCATATCAATTCCCTATCACTAGAAGTATTCAAGGTTATATACACATAATATGCATATATTTGATTTTTTATGTATATATGTAGTTCATTAATTAGAAATATAGGCATATTAATCATTTTTCAGTTGTTTCTAGTGTAAACCCTTAAAACCATTCAGAGAACTCTAAAATTGTTGAATCACAGAATCTCAGGTATGGAGGTAGTAACCTTAGGTCACTGTGCTAGGTATTTGAACATTTTTTCTAGTACCAGAACAGAAACTCCCTCTACAACATCTTGGTCAGTGTAATTCTCCTTGTAAAACACTAACATAGTTTTCTACTACATTTTATACTATAGTTTATACAATTAAGTATTTCCTAAACTTACTTTTGATGATGCTGATAGATCAGTGCATGCCACTTGTTCATATGGTGGTGGTAGAGGGTATGCAATTTTACATGCGAAACCAAGGGCAGGCTTTGAATTCGGACCTTTAATGGTATCATATAAACAATAATCTCGTGGATAGTCTTTTGTTTGTTTTGACATTAGATACATTTAATTGAGGTTTTTTCCTCTCTAATTGTTCCTCTCTATTCACTGAGAATAGGCTTATTCTTTGTCCTTTGTAATTCATTCATTCATTCATTTATCCATTCATTTCTCCCTCCATGTAGTATTTGTTGAGTGTGTACTATGTATAATATGAAGATGAGTAAGGTGAATACCTCCTGACCTTATATATCAAACATACGTATATTTAAATTTATAGAAACACAAATGGATTAACATATAAGTAGTATACAGATATTAATTCATTATATATATTTATATGTGCGTATATCTACATATAAGGATTTATTAAAAAAAATCTGGACCATTATTTTATCAGTGTAGGGAACTCTCAGTAAAGAATTGCCCTTAGCAAGGCAGATTAGAGAGATTTCTGTAAACCTATCATATTAGATAGACTTGCCTGGAGCACTGAAAGGTTATGATGCCCCAGGTCATATGGCCAGTATATGTCAGAAGCAGGACTCCAAGGCCAAGTCTCCATCCACTACCTACTACCTTTCCATTCAAAGCCAGGTCGGGTCCAGAATACCTGACTCCATATCTAGAACTCTGTCCCCTACAACACACTATCTTTAGTATATAGAACTCAGAGAATTAGATAGGCAGGATAACCTTATAGGTCACTTCTAATTCTGAGATGCCATAACTTTATGATGCTGTGAGGAATATAGATAACAAGTGCAGGTAATTCATGGGTAAGAGACAACTGTGGGTAGGAGTGAACAGGGAAGACTCCATGAAGGGAGTGAGAATTATATCTCTCTTGGGTCACTGGCATATGCATTGTAGTTGCTTGTATTCATGTTTTGTCCTCTTATTAGAGCATAATTTCAGGGACATTGTATTTTTTACAGCTTTGTCTCCTGATAATACTTACTTCAGAACTTTGCTAGATGTTGAATAGCTACTTAGTGAAGGAAATGTTGGAGTGAAGGCACCAACAAGGCAGAGAGAAGAGGGAGGGTAAGCATGAATGCTTCTATTTGCTTTCATTGTCCAATTTATATCTATTTCAGGTGATGGATTATAACATCAATCTGGGAAAACATCTTCTCCCTTTAGTGGTTCAAGTGCTTAAGTACTGCTCCTGTCCTCAGCTTCGACATTACTTTCAACAGCCACCTCGTTGCTCCCTGTGGTCCCTGAAGCCTCATATTCGGCAGATGTGGTTGAAGGCATTACTCGTTATTCTTTATAAGGCAAGCCACCTTTGTTACTTTTCCATTCTGGGTGCAATGATCCTTTTAGGGAATCTATGGTTACCATAGTACTTGGGCAGCCATCCTGCAACTTCAGGTGTGGTGTTAATGAGCCTCCAAAGAAAATTAGCCTTATGTAACTTGGAGTTTTGGTCTATGCAGATGCTTGGGAGAGAGTTAAAACTAGTGTCTTAAAATATTTCAGTATTCCAATAAACATATACTAGGTATTTATTCTGAGGCATATACAAATTTTAGATGAGGCATAATCTTTGTTTTTAATACCAATAGCTACTGTGAACTCCTAAAGAGTTTGTAATGATTACTGATATTTATATAGTATTTTAGAGTTTATAGAGGACCTTATATGTATTATCTCATTTTATCTCTCACAGCAGTTCTGAGAATGAGATAATAGAAACATTATTATCATCGTTATTTTACACTTGAGAAAACTTTGACAAAGGGATCAAAGTAAAGTGAATTGCTCAAGGTCACACAGATTATAAATGCTAGAACCAGGATCTGAACCCTAGTCTCTGATATGAAATCCAAAGCTCTTTGTACTAAACTAACATCTAATATTAACTGGTTGTCTAAAAATTTAATAAAAGAAAAGCAATATTATGGGGAAAAGTTAATTCCATAGGAGCTATGTTATAAATAAATAACTGGCCAAAATTAAGAATACAAGAGTTTAAAATGGATCTTTAAATAAACCTGAGACTATAATATGACTATTCCTGGACTGAACTAGGCTATTCTATTCTGTGGCCAAATGATATTACAGTGGGAGTTTGTTTTATAAATTTTGTCAGTATCCTGTGTTAGAAACTTTGGGATTGTCCTTAGCCCTTCTTTTCCCTTTTTTTCTTATATCCAGTTAATTACTTTGTCCCATTGATTCTCTCTTTTTAAATCTATTTTGAATCCATTTTTCCCTCTCTTTATTTCCACTATCACCACCCTAATATAGGCTTTCATTCTATTTAACTAAACTATTGTGTTAGGCTCCCAGCAGATTTTTTTTGTCTCCAATTTAATTTCCCTTTAGTCTAGTCTTTATACTAGGATAATCTTTATTATACCTAGATTTGGATATGTTGTTCTTTTGCTAAAAAAATCTTCCCTGGCTCCCTATTTTTTCTGAATGTAATTAAACTCCTTGACCTGTGATTTAAGACCTTCTACAGTTGGGCATTATTTTACTTTTCCACTCTTTAGTCAAACTGGTCTTTTTTCTTGTTTACAGAATATAATGTATATGCTCTAGCTTCCCTTTGATTGGGCTGTTACTTATGTTTTCAATTCCTTCTTCTTGTTTTACATATTGATTTTTTTTTCATCTTCAAAGCCCAACTCAAATGTCACCTCTTCTGTGTAGCCTGATGTGATTCCCCCTTATCAGTAAGGACCTTCCTGCCTTGGATCTCATGTAACTGAACATGAAATGTTGCTTATTTTATTTATGTGTTTTTTATTTCGTGTATCTATTGTAGACTGCAAACTTTACTATCTCTCAGAGTTCTTTTACCTCCTTTTTCAGCTTTATTTCCTATTGATCCCTTTCATATATAATCTCTCCTGGTCAAGTTGATCTGCTAGCTTTTCTCCACATGCAATGTTCCAAGCCCCACTTCTTTGTGCCCCTGCATTTATCAATTGTGTTCCCTCCTCACTCCTGCCTGTTAGAACTGTTACTTTCTTTTAAAGCATAGCTCTAGTGCTACCTCCTCCATCAGGCCTTGCCTCCTTCCTCCATTTATTAGTGCTGTCTCTTCACCTCTTGAAATTACTTTATATTACTTTGTATTTATGTGATTACTTATCATATTCTCTCAGTAGATTGTAAGTCCCTGGAGAGAAAGGACTTGTTTTACTTTTGAAATTGTATACCCAACTCCTAGGACAATGCCTTGCATATAGTAAGCAATCAATAAATATTTGCTGAATAAATGAATTAACAGCATTATTCTGAAATGTTTTATATATTTGTATCTATAATATATTTCATTTTTATTTACAGTATCCATACCGAGATTGTGATATCAGCAAGGTTATGTTGCATCTCATCCATATAACAGTCAATACGCTCAATGCACAGTATCACAGCTGTAGACCTCATGCTACTGCAGGACCTTTGTACAGTGACAACAGTAACATCAGCAGATACAGTGAGAAGGAAAAAGGTATTTTCAGCATCTGAATTTTACCCCTTATTCTGTGTTTAGGAGAGAGGGGATCTTTCAGAGTCAAGCTACATATTGATCCTTTATTTCTTTTTAAAACTTTCCCTCCTAACACTGCTTTTTAAATTTTCAAATACTCCTTGAAGAAAAATTACCAATCTTTTTTGATATGAATGGTATTGTTCTCTATGATCATTTGATATTTAGTGAAGAAGCCTTTATGAACCTTTTCAAAACCATTAGGAAATTTCTTTGACATACTTCCAAAAAATTCTGTTTCCTTCAGTGCTCTAAGGAGCCATCATTTTGAAATTCTCAAGTTTGTTTCTGAAATCAGAACCATAATTTTAATGAATTCTAGGCTTGAAAATATCTCCTGTTGTCATCTGTCAATAATAAATGGTCTGGATTGGTGATTCAAGATTCTGTTCACAATAATAGCTAACACCTTAAGGTTTGCAAAACACTTTATATATGATATTTCATTTGCTGTCTCATGAGGAACTATATCCCAAACATCTTAAGCACAGAGATTATGATGACCTTGTTTTAGTAAGCATTTTGCCAGATAACTGTTTTTCTTAGAATGAAACAATAAAAGTAAATTTTAAAAAGAATGAAATTAATGTCAGAAACATTCTTATGAGAGCAGATTTGAAGAGCAGAGGCATTTTTCCACAGTAAATGCTAAACTGACTTCATCTGACCTATTTGGAGCTAAATGATGTTATAATGAACTATAGGGGTACAGATACAGAGCTGATTGAACCAAAAGCTGTTTTTTTCACCTTAGGGTAATGGTTCACTATATACAGATGTCAATTTGATTCTAGTACAATTCAAAGTTCTAGATTGACTCTAGATTGGGATCCAAGAGTCAAGTTACCTTTGGATTACTAGGGCTACCAAAAACCTGCCCTGAAGTAGTCATAACCCCTGGTTTGGCCCCTGACTTTTCCTAACCTCTGAGATGTTCTACAGATTAGGTGGATCTAGAGATTGATTTTAGCTCTTGTTTTATGACAGAGGTTGGACATAGTTTTCGGTTCATTTGGCACCTTAATGGATAATATTTTCAAACTCTGGGAATGGAATCAAAAGGGAATCATATAGTCTTTGAATTTTACTTTTCCAAATGGAAGGCTAAGAAATGGAACCAACATACCTGTCATTGTCATATAAAAGCAGATCTGGACATAATGTCTTTTCTTTGAGCAATGACAGTAGCAATGTTATATCTATATAACTCAGCAGTTCGGCCTTAATTCTAAAGGCAAATTCATCATAAGCATTTATTTTTCATTAGGATAAAATGTTCAGCTTATGTAATTTTGTGGATGGATTCTGTCTGATGTCAAATTGACTTGCAGAATCTAGGTAGGGTAAGAACTATACCTGAAGTGCAGTTATTTTTCCCCTACTTCAAATAGCATGCGGTTGATACTCAAAAAGTAAAAAAAAAATCATAACCACAACTTGACTTCATTGTTCCAGATAATGAGCCCAGAAACCAGGTTGAACTAAATAAAGTCCAAACACTATTATTCCATTGAGAAAAATCTAAAAAATTGTCTTTGAGGTATATAAGTCCTGATGAGTAAGAATAGAATGCCATTTTTGTTAATCATAGTGTTTGACACATGTCAGTAGTTTTTTTCCCTTGCTTATTTGTTGCCTTGGGCATAATAAAATATGAAAGAAAGTGGCCTTTCTGAAAGAATTCTCTGGATCTTTGCTGTTTTCATCATTAATTTGCCTCTGGTCCTATCTGTGATTTAAAAGTGACCTACAGGAGATATCCAAAAGAGGACTTGGCACCCAGACAAGGACACTGAACAAAGAAATTAGTGTGTGTGTGTGTGTGTGTGTGTGTGTGTGCACATGCACACTGATCCTTAGGACTAAGAAAGACCAAGATACTTTTGGAATCTCATGAAGTATATTACAGTAACATATGATGAATACCATAGAAGAAGAATCTTAATTGTATTAGGAAGACTTTTTTTGTTTTTTGTTTTTGTTTATTTACTCTTTCAGTCCATAATCATTTGTGGAGCTTTTGAGATAACAAATGGCTTTTATAAGCTTTTTCTGTGTTGTGTGTTTCATTATCAAATGTAGAGTACAGTATTTTGCATTTACAAAGTTAAAGGTGCATGTAGTGCTAGGCTGTGTCTATACTAGTTTTAAAAAGCCCTAGGATTAAAAAAAATTACACATTCTAACATAGTCTTCTCTAGTTTAATTTCCTTTCTTCAAAGTAGACTCAAAAAAACCAGACAAAATAAAAAAGAAAGTAAGTTGGCTCAGCCACTTTCCCAGGCATAAAGAAAAAGTATCACACTGTATTAAGAGCATTTAACAACTCCCTTCCCCCATTTGGCCACATTGGGGTAATAAGATTGATACCCTGGAAATGATGTCATAGCATGAAGTATGATGGGCAACCTCTTGGTAGGTTGCTGTGCTGCATAGGTGGAAAATTTGAAATCTGGAAATAATACTAAGCCATGACTTGAACTAGGTTGGTTTAGATACCTTCCTCAAAACTTAATTCCACAAATGCTTTCATAGAAACACTAGTGTAGACACAGCCTAAGAGATGGTGGAGTCTCTTAAGTGTAATTATGACTTTCTCTCCCCAATTAGAGGAAGATAGTGTTTTTGATGAATCTGATATTCATGATACACCTACTGGACCCTGCAATAAGGAGTCTCAAACTTTTTTTGCAAGATTGAAAAGGATAGGCGGCAGCAAAATGGTGAAATATCAACCGGTTGAGATGAATGTGCAGAGAAGTATGAATTTTTTATCTTAGTAATTTTATGCAGAAATGTTGTACTCTACTTTTTGTTTTAGGCTAAAACTTAATTTGATTATGTTACTACACTTTTTTTAATACTATTGATTTTGATATATATGTATGCACAAACAGTATATATATAGATACATTTATATATATACGAGAATTGACAGATACATCATTAATTGTCATGATTGTCTCAGAGGGCCATTGCTTAATTTGATTTGTTGCAAAATGTTTGCTTCTCTTCCACACAACCTGAATACAGTTCCTTAGATCTGATTCAGCCGAACAAACCCCATCTAGGGCCCAACTGAACAGAGCTGAGGAATTATTTGGAAACCAAATTGTCTGCAAAAATAGACCTTAGAGGGCCATTTTGGTTCTCCCATGGCACAGTTCTAATCTGGTTCTTGCAATTAGAAAGCCTTGCTAAGAACTTGCCCAGAAAGTCAGTTTTCCCCACTGGTGGTGCTGGGATTGTGGATTATGGTTTATGCCAATTATGTGCTGGAGCATGAGGGGAAAAAAGTGAATCATCAAGTAAAATAGTACTAGCTTTTTCTGTTTTAATCAGGTGAAATAGAACTGGCTGAATATAGAGAAACGGGTGCATTTCAAGACAGCATTCTACGCTGTGTGAGAGAAGAAAGCATTCAGAAAAAAAAGCTGCGCTCTTTAAAACAAAAATCTCTTGATATAGGGAATGCAGACTCCCTGTTGTTTACCTTAGATGAGCATCGTAGGAAGTCCTGCATAGACCGGTGCGATATAGATAAGCCATCTATCCATGCTGCTTACATCACACATAGACAAAATGATTATGGAAGACCCAGACAGAATTCTTCTACCAGGCTGGACAATACAGAAATCCCTGAGAACCCCATTATAGAGGGTTTTCAAGAAACCCGAAGACCAGTAATACCAGAAGTCAGATTAAACTGCATGGAGACGTTTGAGGTGAAAGTTGATTCTCCAGAAAAGCCTTCTACTCCAAAAGAGGATTTAGACCTTATTGATTTGTCATCAGATTCCACATCAGGGCATGAAAAGTGCTCTATCCTCTCCACATCAGACAGTGACTCTCTTGTGTTTGAGCCTCTTCCTCCTCTCCGAATAGTGGAAAGTGATGAAGAGGAGGAAACAATGGAACAAGGTACTGAGGGTGTCTCTAGTAAAAATACTCTGTCCTTTCCTTCAACTCCCCCTGGGCCCTCTGTGCTCAGTTTAAGCACAACGCCTCTTGTGCAAGTTAGTATAGAAGATTGCTCTAAAGATTTTACTTCTAAGGACAGAAGAAATAGTCAGTCATCAGGGAAAAAGGAAACCCCTCCCCGGCTTTCTGAAGAGCCAAAAGATGGTGAAGAGCTGTCAAAGCTAGAGGCACTTCAGGAATCTTTCTGTGGTAGCCCTCTCACTCTGAAACAGAAGAGAGATCTTCTGCAGAAATCCTTTGCCCTTCCTGAGATGTCAATTGATGATAGCACTGAGCTTAGCATGGAAGAAGAAAAGGAAGGTGGCCAGAGCTCAGGTTCATGTGCCAAAACAGTTCTCCTTAAAGTTCCCGAAGATGCTGAGAGTCAGTCTGAAAGTGAAAAGCCTGATGCTAGTGCTGAGTCTGACACAGAGCAAAATGCTGAACAAAAAGCAGGAGAGGATGGAACGGAGGAGTTTAAGATCCAGATTGTGCCTAGGCAAAGGAAGCAGAGGAAGATTGCGGTCAGTGCTATCCAGAGAGAGTACCTTGACATTTCCTTCAACATTCTAGACAAATTGGGAGAGCAGAAGGAGTCAGGTAAGCACATTTCTCTTCCTCCTCCATAACCCCACATGCACCCACCCACTGAGTCTTTCCCTGAAGTTTGTGCAACTGTGATAGAATTCTGGCCCTGACTATGCATCAAATTCTTTATTCTTATAATGTCAGATTCTGACATTATAATTGCTTTTGAAACCACCCTGACTCCCTCTTGCTCCAAATAGCATGTTGGATTCAGATGTGGTTTTACTGGCTGCCTACATGTCACAGTCTTTGTTGTCTCCTAAGCACTACAGTCAACTCTTGATTATCTATGTTTCTAGGAGAGACTTAGTATTCCTAAAGCTTTGTTCTGAGCCAGTTGTTTCACTTCTCTTCCTCACAAGAGCTACACCAAGAAGAAAAATAGACCTCCATTCTTTTCTGCACACCCATTAGTGAGCAGTAAGAGACCCTAAAGGAGGAGCAGAAATGAAGGGTCTCAGACAGGTCATGGACCAGATGAAAAGGCCCTGAGTTATTGAGAGTTGACTGTATACTCATTTAGTGTTCATAGCTGATTACATATTTAGGTGATTCTCAGCTCTCAGGAATCTAAACATTATTAATCACAACTAATGTAATCCATAGGGATCAAGATTCTTATATATATCTATATCTGGGGGCATGTGGGTGCTTAATAAATACTATTGGATGATGACACATGGTCATAAGACTGCAGTTCTCTGCTTACATGGCATTTTTAATGCTCTCCAGGAAGCAGTTTCTAAGCACATCAAGGTGAACAGTTCAGGTACAAAGTAGACTTACATTATCTTAAAATATTTCAGGTTTCCTTAAGGCTTGACAGTGCTGTTTGCATCTCTCGATCTCTTTAGTATAACTAGAAAGTTACAGCTTACTAGAAGAAATAGGACTGATTAGGAATGATCATTTCCAAAAAAACAATAGTTGCAGTGTTAGAGCTGGAAAGAATTTTAGCAATATTATCTATTCTATGCCTCTTCCCAAACCTTGTTTTACAAATAGGCAAACAAAGGTCCAGAGGGGTTAAAGCACTTTACCCAGAACCCTATAAAAATTAGTGACAGAACCACAAGTAGAACCCAGGTTTTTCAGGTCCAATACAGGGCTCTTTCCATTATCCTATGAAAATAAATGACATCTGGACATTTGTCTCCTTTGATAACAATCTCTGTTTTATTCATCTTCCCTTCTTGCTCTGTAGGGTGCTAGACACTGTTCTTGAGTACTTAATAGTGTTGTGGAGAGTCATAGAAATTATAGCTGCCAGAGATCTTGGATATTATCTATTTCAATTGCCCCATGTTAAAGGTGGGAAAACAGGCCCAGAGAGGTCAAGTGATGAGCCCAAGTAAGGTCACTTAGCTATTTAGTAGCAGGGTCAGGAGTAGAATTGAAGTGTTCTGACTTCTATTCCACTGTAGATGGTAGGTAATCAACAATTGCTAACTAAATGAATTTAGAGAAGGTAGAAAACTGAATCTGGCATTAACAGCTGTACTTATTATAGCATTTAGAGAATTATTGTCTTTCCTTAATGATAACTTGTCACTTCCTCTTTCTTAGTTGCACACCTAGAGTATATGGGGATATGGTGCCTACATAATCTAGGCATTGTATGTGAAGGTGTCTTTTAATTCATTCTTATTCATCTCTATCCTAATAGCCCTTACTATTCCCTGTCTGCTCTCCACCTCCTTCTGAGTAAGAGTTGAGAAATCAGACACTATTGTTAGTTATTTCATTCATTCAATAAGAAAATTTGCTCATATTGAAATTAGAAGGGCTTGGCTGCTCTTACAGACTAATAAGATGTATTAATAGAATATTAGAGCTGGAAGGCACTGAATACACATCTCCAGAATGTTAGGCTATAGCATGTAAAATGTTAGTTTTGGAGAGGGCGTTAGAGTATATGATCATAAGATATTAGAATTAGACAGAAACATTAGAGCTGCAAGGGATTCTTTCCTTTTATACAGATAAGGAAAATGAGACTCAGATTAATGATATGCTCAAGGCCACACAGAAACCATTTTTGATATCATGTTATTCTATTCTCTGTAAAAGAGGAAGCAATCAATAAACAACGAGAAAGACTAAAAATAATTGGCCTAAAGTAACTTGGTACCTTAATGGGTGTGATTTTTTTTGTTTTGTTTTATTTTTCCAGTCTGGACCTATGATGGAATTCCCGGTAAAGAAATACCCTCTACCAATGTGGATTGGCAACCATATAGCAAGTTATAATCATAGAGAGTTGCTTGGGGATAGATTCAGAGACTTGCCTAGGGTATCACACAACAGTTATATATTAGTGGAAGGTCTTGAACCTAGGTCCTTCTCATTCTGAGACCAGCTCTTTACCCTTTATACCTTTCTTCTCAGTGATATACTTATTTTCAGTGATATACTGTACAATAAGGCTTTTCTTTCAAGATGAGAACTACAGCAGCAGGATTTTTTTTTAAACCACAAATATAATTGAGGAATTGATAAAACGTGACCTTTAACCATTCTTATTACCTGTTGGTTTTAGACTCATTGGTAATTTTGTACTTTACTCATAAGTAAATAGTAAGAACATACTGAAAGGAAGGAATGAAAGAGAGATATTTATCTTGAAGTGGGGAAAAGGTGGTTCAGAAGATCACTTTTGGAAACAATCAGGAAGGGACTTGTTCTTTGTTTGGGGATGGAGGAGAGTGAGGAGGAAGTATACCTATTATACTGGCTGGCTTTTTTCAGAGTGCTCATGTACTGTTAGTGTCGGAAGGGTCATAGATGAAAGAGACTTCAGAGGTCATCTAGTCCAACCATCTCATTTTACAAAAGAAGAAAACAAAGGCCGGGGAGGTCAAGCAATTGCCCAAGGCCACATAGGTATAAAGTATCAGAGGTAGGATTTGAACCCATGTCCTCCGACTCTGGTGTACCCCCTCCTTTTATAGCTGAAAAAACTGAAACAGAAAATTTGAGTAACTTGCTCAAGGTCAAAGAACTAGTAAATGGAAAAGCTGGGATTCCAATCCAGATCTCTTGGCTCCAGTTCCAGCTGTTCTTGCCATTGTCCTCACGTTGTTTTAATGAACATAGTCATTTTAGTTGTTGTCATGTTATACTTTCTTTGAATGCCTAGTAATTCTTTGGAAAATTTGTAGTATAATACCTCAGTTAGTGGAGGCCAATTACCGAGCATCTACTTACTATCTGAGGCATAGTGAAAAACCAGTAAGAAAGTGGAAGAATCATTTTGAGCAGTATACATAGATCACAAAAAATCCATATCTGGACTTCATGGAGTTTATACATAGGTGTATCCTAACCTAAAGCTAATTTAAAATGTTTGAGGGAAGACAGAAGTGTGGGGAAGCATCTCTCAGATTTAGCTATCTTGACAATAACAAAAAGTGTCCATTGACAACCAGGGTGTAGAAAGGAAATGTGTAAATTTGGAAAAAAATTTAATACACTTATCTAGAAATCACTTACCTAACAACCTCTTAATGTTCAGCATTTAGCTGAGAACTACCAAGGCTGAAAGTTTTTCACATAAAAAATAGGTATTTTTTCCTATAAAAATTTAAAAAGCACAGTAGTCTGGGACTATTTAGTATAGGGGAAAACCATTCTGCCCATTTCAATTAACCCTGTGAGCATCACTATATTACCTTGTATTTTATTTGGTAAACATAATAGATAATTATGATCCCTACTCAACAAAAGGTTACATTCATGATTTTGTATCTTCAATTTAAGAAAGTTGGGGAGTATGTAACCATTTAGAAAATTTTAATCCAAATGGTTAAAGTAAAAGTAAAATCTTTAGATGCTTAAATAATAATTTGTTAGTATAACAGACCAAATTAATTTCTTACTGATGCTGGGCAAATGAGAAGAAACTGAGAAAACACTTTTTACCTTGGAATAGTTGGCACATTGTTGTTGAATAGTAGAAGAAATAAGCTTATCTTTCTACTTGCCTCAATTTATTTGGCAATTTATTATTTGGGAAAATCCCTTCATCCTTCCAGGCCTTGGTTTCCTGCTCTATACAGTGAAGAGGTTAGATTAGATGAGATTATCTAAGATCCCTTCCAGCTCTGACATTTTAAGGTACTGTTAGATGAACACTGTCATAAAGTTTGAGTTGATTTGTTCAGGGTTTCAGACTGAATCACCAATCATGCAGCTTGAGCAGAATGCAGAATTTCTGCCTTATAACTCTACTCCAGGTTATTTATCAAGAGATAGGTTTAGAGATATCAAAGGTGACTTGGATGCAGCTTTTTATGGGTCTTCTGGTCCCCCCACCAGAAGACATATGAAGAGTTGAGATCTCCTGGAAACATAAAGGAAAGAAAAGAGTGAAAATTATTCTTGGACTTTTTTCTTTAATCCATTTTTTGAAGTTTTAAGTAGCATTTCTTTTTATAGATACTTCTTCTAAAGGACTTTCAACTTTGGAAATGCCCAGGGAATCTTCCTCTGCACCAACTTTAGAAGCAGGCGTGCCAGAAACAAGTAGCCATTCTTCTATATCAAGTAAGATTTTCATTGGCTTCAGGATATGAAACATAATTATTGCATCCATCACATTGGTCTCATGTCATCACCTGGTACATCAATCAAAATTCAGCCCATATCTGGAAGTGTATTATCTTTAATACCTTAAGTTTCTTTGATTTTACCTGTTATGTAGTCAGAGGGCCTAAAGCTTAATGTGACATGGTATTGTTCAGCATCTTGGGGGTTCATTGGGCCATATGGATGCTGGTTTGTTGTTAATACTAATTAGCCAAGAAAAGAATTATAATTGAATATGACCTTTTATTTCAAGTAAAACCTACATCCAATCTGCTGTAGAAATGATAGTTATTGTAGATTGTTTTGGAGCTGTCATAAATACTGCAAATAAAAAAAGTAGAAAAATGTTACTTAGAATTGCTTCCAAGATTGCAATTTTCCCCTTCCCCCTTTTACCCCCTGGGTTGTATGTAAGACAAGATGATAACCGGAAATTAAATTGAGTTTTGTTTCAACCTAGTTATTTTGGTCATAAAAAGATATAATTTAGACTGGTTGTATAGGTGTTTCCACACTACCCTATTTTGTTTGGCCTTAGATTTTTGTTTATAAAGGCCTTGTATTATGTAAAACAGTACTCCAGTCAAGTTGTGATCTCTTCAGTATAGGAGTGTCTCTTCCAACAGTGCAGATCACAGCCTATCTATGCCTACCCAGTCTGTGTGACTTTTGTCCATGTATTCCCCTCGGTTCATATGCGGTAAAGTGAAGGTAAAACATTGGAAATTTAAACAGGCAGACCCACAGCATCATAGAATCCCTGATTTGGAAGGAACTTTAGAGGTTTGTTCTAATCCCTAATTTAGGAATGTCTTACCTCTATAGCAGGGGTCTATGGCAGTAGGAAGGCTTAAGTCAATTTCCTAATCACCTCATTTTATTACTGCCTGTATAAAAGGACAGAAAATAACATTTGTATTTTAAAATGTTAAAAATCATTTTTAGCTTGAGTACTGTATAAAAACTTGTGGCAGGCTGAATTTGGCCCACTTGCTATAGATGACTGATCCTCTAGTCTCCATTTGAAGGCACCCAATGAACAGGGAATTCCCCCCTGTGGAGGCAGCCCATTCCTTTTTCTACCACTAATTATCAGGAAATTTCTCCTTATTTGGGTGGGAAATCTGTCTTTGTTGGCTTTGATGCTCTTCCTTCCAGAGCTATGCTGAATCAATCCAATCCCTATATTCCATAGCCCATTAGGATATTTTGGTCTGGAACACTTCTTTTTGTATGAAAAAATTTTTTTTTGAGAAAATAGTTTCATATGCTGCCATTTCCTCTGTTTGAATATATGTTTTTCCCCCTGTATATAACAACATGCTAAGGTTTGTCTTCACTGGATCCACCCTGAAAAAAATAATGTCCTGAAGAATCAAATCCTTTATTCTAAAGGCCTATTTTAGTCCCTATTGTTTTAGTGGAGTCATTTTAATTACCGCTGTGAAACAAAGTAAGGATCACTTAAGAAATAATTTCTTAGATTTTAACAGTCATCTGTACCCTCAACAATGGATTAAGAATTGTCAGTTCTATATCTAGTTCTATATCTGATGTATATAACTGATATAGAAATAGGAAGAGTCCCTGATCTCCAGAAACTAACATCTTTATGAAGATGGTAGTAATTAGAGAATAGAATTTTTAGATCTGAAGCTCTTCTATGGTTAAGAATCATAATCTTCAAATTTGTTAAACTTTTAAAATATATATTGTCTGCTTTTGGGTACTTCTTAGAGCTGTATATGGAGAAAAATTCATATATAGAATTGATTTATCTGTGACCAAATGAATTTAAGAACATCTGCCTACATGAAATCTAGTAGTTATTCAATTATCTGAGACAACAATTCAGATAACTCTGGCCCTCAATAGGGCACTTTTTCTTTTCATGAACAGAATTTCAATCCTAGGTTTTCTAGTCAATTTCTCATTTTGTTTGTATAGACACAAGAATCCCATTCTTTGGACCCAGGCTCAGTGTCATGCAATATTGCTAACCACATCATAAAAGCCATGCTAACAAACTGCTAATATCACTTAAAAAGAATTTGGAAATCGGTTTCAAGTTGTCATTGTTGAGAAAAATGTCAATCACACTGTACTTTAAATGATTTGCATGTAGTTGTCAATGATTGCTGATCATGTTTTGTTGCCAGAGGGTACGTTTTATGGCTTAAGAAATAGAAAAATATGCTAATATTGTGCCAATAGCTAAACACAGATAGGTATCCAGATGTCTATTTTCTTAAAGAAAAAGCAGTTGAATGGTGGACTATTTCAGAGTGATAGGATGGATAAGTGAAATGTCATACTGAAATAGAATACAAAATTAAAAAATTCTTAATGCTTTAACTTCTTCAACCAAATACTTAACCCCTGGGTTTTCCTTGTTGGAGTAACGTGTCACAAACTGCAAAAAAGAGTTCATTTCACTGGGGAAATATTTGCTAATGCTTAATTTAAAATTCCTGGGAAGGCCTTTTACATTGGTAAATTTCAAATAGTAGACCAATATTCACATATTAATTCATTGCAATTTCTCAAAGATTGAGTCAATCTTCCTTAATTTTATACCAGTTCCTGACTTGTGTGATCTGTGAGAAGTCACTTAATTACTCTGTGCCTCAGTTTTTCCATCTCTACATCGGGGATACTCTACTCTCTCCTTTCCTCTCTCTGGAATCTCATGCGAATGTTATGAAGATTGGAGATTGACACACTATATGGGAAGATTCATGAATCCAAAGAAAAATGAATTATAAAGTATAGGTACAATTTTTTGGTTGTTGCTTATATTCCTAGCTGACAGATAAGGAATTGCTAAGTAGACACCATCTTCATAGCTAAGGGGAAAAGAGTATCTAAAATAATATACACAGTTATTCTTTGATCTGCACAGCAACATATACTTTTACTGATCAGTAACAAACTTCTGCTCAATGTTGAATGAATATTAGATATACGATTTTCAATCCTGTGTGTGATACTGAAGTTTATTTCCCCCCTGTAACCATCTCTTTAATTTCCCCCATATAGCTCAGTATAGGCAAATGAAAAGGGGATCATTGGGAGCTCTGACAATGAGCCAATTAATGAAGCGACAGCTGGAACATCAGTCTAGCGCCCCTCACAACATCAGCAACTGGGACACTGGTGGGTCAAGCTTTTTTTTTCTTCTTTCCCCCCTCACTCAGATAATATCACTTTTGGTATCATCCCTTGCCCTTTATATGTAACATAAGATATCTTTCCTGCCCTTCTATTTAGGCAGTAATAAAATAAAGTGATTATGAAATCTATTTAAACTTTCCTAGAGTCCTAGAGACACACATCTTTCTTTTTGGGGCTGCAAATTTGTTCTCACAAAGGCAAAAGTGGTTTAAATATCTCGTTTTGTGAAGTTACAAAAAAAGAAAGGTTTGTGTCACCCATAGTCCATTTTTCATTTGTCACTGACATTCATCACTGGCCAGTAGATTTATGGTTGGTCAGCAAGATCACCAGGCTGCAGCAATGTGCCCTCATTCTCATATGATTTGTATCTCATCCCAGTTTGTGACTATCATGCCACATAAATCAGCTTAAAGCCTGGGAATGTGATTTAAGTGGTAAATTTTGAACAAGGAACAGGTGTTCAGGTCTCTATTTAAAGCAGAACAAAGTTAGGTGTCAGTATACCTATGTTTTGCTTGTTTTTGCCAGTTCCTAGGATCCTGTGCCTCAATTTCTCCATTTTTACAATGAGGACAATTCTACTTCCTTCACCCTCTATATTCTAAAATGTTGCTGTCTTGAGCCAGGATTGCTATATTCTGTGCTAGGAAATGTCTTCTTTTTCCTTTTTGTAATAGTGAAGATGATGATGATAAATATAACTATTATTACTGACATTTAAACAGTTCATTAAGATTTTCAGAGTGCTTTACATGCAGGATCTTATTTGATCCTTACAGCTATCCATGAGAGAAATGTTACTTGAATGATTATCCCCCTTTTACAGGTGAGGAAACTGAGGCTTATATAACTAAGAAATACCAGACATGAGACTTGAACCCCAGTTTCTCCTGAATCCATGTCCAGCATGTTTACCACTATATCATGTTGCTTAGGCCATGTATAAATCTGTAAATGATCAATTTGGGATTTGTGGGCCATCATTTGCATCAGGCTACTTTGAAATAACAGCTCACATATTTATAATGCTTATGGTTTACAAAGCACTCTCCTCATAACAAGCTTGTGAATTAGGCTTTTCAAGTATTATAATCTCCATTTTACAGATGTAGAAACTGAGGCTTGGGTAGCTAAGTGGCTTGCTCAGGATCACACAGCTAGTTAAGTGTTAGAGACAGAATTAATCCCAGATCTTCTGACTCTGAATTTAGCACCCAGTCTACTACTACATTGTGCTGCTCACCTGATATTGATCATTATTGTTTTGACTCCAATTGCTTTGGGCTTGTTGTTTGTTTTACTTTAACATTTTTCATTAAGATTAGAGATTTTTTATTTTCACAAAAAAAAAAACACTTGACGTTTGTTCTGCCAGTCTTGTCCCAGAATAGAAAATTGACTTAGATCCTCCATCCTCTTTTCTCCCATATATTTCCTCCTATTTTGGGGATAGGATGCTAATATTTTCAGTGCATATCAGCCCTTAGGTCATAATGAATTGGGATAGTATATATCACTGAGTGCCACAGAAAAATCTCCAGATGCAGAGAGAGAATTCTTACTTCAGATAAGGCATTGACTAGATGACCTCTGAGGACTCATCAAAGTATGAGATTCTAGAATTGTCATATTAGGTAGTAGTTTCAGTGTTCTTCCTGTATCTCACCCTTTCCTTCAAACCTTCACAAAAATTCAAGTATTCTAAGTTTAATATTTGCTGTATTCTTGGTATGAATAAATTCTAAGGCATATAGAAAAGGAGAGGAGGAAAAATCAAGCAACATGGATAATTTACAAGCTATTAGCTCCTGAATAAATCAAGAGATGACTGTCTCAAGGTTTTTTTCTTTACATATGGAAAAAGATTGACTGAGGCTCATTCACCATTATTTTTTGCAATAAATCTAATAGAAGAAATGCCCAGAATGATAGTGCTTGTTTGATCCATTGTATTTATGATAACTAAACTTCTGGTTCCAGTCAAATAGATACTTTGACTATGAGAATTCTTTTTTCCACGACAGATCAGCTCCTCAATTATCTTCCTACCCCTCTGTATTCTTTAGTAAATATCTCAGCTAGGTCATCTCCCATAGTCAGTGTTGACATGCATGGTTGAATTTGACTGATTTTTTTTAATGATGAAAAATTAAATATAAATAATCTTTGAATCTACTTGATACCAAATAATCTATTTGATAGATTTTTAAATGTTTAATTTAACATTCCCTGTTTAGGGGTTATTTGAGTTTTTTTCACTTGAGTTCTGGAGGCTATTTTTACATTTCTTAAGCTCTCAGATCATCACACTGTAAGAATTCTGTCTCTACATTCTTGCTGTGAGCACATCTTTTTAAAACAGTAAGCATAGTATAGAGGAAAGAGCATCAGATTTGGCTTCAGAACACCTATGCTCAAGTCCTGGCTCTGTCACTACCCATGTGACCTTGACTACTTTAGGTACTTACTTTCCTTATATATAAAATGAACAGACTGGAGGAAGTGATTTCTTTTTCTTTCTTTCTTTTTTTTTGGAGGGCAGTTGGGGTTAAGTAACTTGCCCAAGGTTACAGGGCTAGTTTTTTTGTGTGTGTGTGTGTGTGGGTGTTAAGTGTCTGAGGCCGGAACTGAACTTGGGTTCTCTTGACTCGGGTGCTGGCACTTTACTCACTGCACCACCTAGCTGCCCTGAGAAAGTGATTTCTAAGGTTTCTCCTAACATTCTGTTATTCTTCCCCAGTAAATAAGTTACCAGCTCATTCACAGATGCAAAGCGTCAGGTTAAATATTGCTTTCATTTTTCCCTTTCAATTCAACGTTAACTAAATACCTACTAAACATGGAGTGCACTATTTTGGGCATCAGATAGGGGACAGGATGCAAATTTTAGATAAGACATGTTCCCCGGGCTCAGACACTTAGCACCACACCCAGAAATAACTGGCTGTGTAACCTTGAGCAAGTTACTTAACCCCAATTGCTTAAAAAAAAAAAACTGTTAAAGGGTTAAAGAAAGTAGATTTCTAGGGTATTGCTGAATAATTTTAACCCCAATTGCTTAAAAAAAAACATTGGGGTGGCCAGGTGGCTCAGTGAGTAAGAGCGCTGGCCCCAGTGTCGGGATGACCTGGGGATCGAATTGGGGCTCAGATACTTAGCACCATGCCCAGCAATAACTGGCCGTATAACCTTGAGCAAGTTACTTAACCCTAATTGCTTAAAAAAAAAAAAGACATGGTCCTAACTTGTCTATTTATTACCTGTGTGAGCTTTGATAATAATAACTAACATTTACATAATGCCTACTATGTGCCAGACACTGGGATAGGTGCTTTACAAATATTACCTTATTTTTTCATCACAGCAGACCAGTTTATTGTTCTATTACAACCCCCATTTTACAGATGAAGAAATTGAGGTAAACAGAGGTTTAACTAAGTTGTCCAGGGTCACTCAGTAAATGTCCAAGACTAGATTTGAACTTAGGTCTTCCTATTTCTTGCTGTGTCCACTGTGCCACCTAGCTTACCTGTGTGCAAGATGTTCTGTCTTAGGCATTGGGGGAGGGGCAGCAATGGTAAGGGCACAGTGGCAAGGCACAATAGGGGAGTTTACAATTTAGTAGTTAAAGATATTATGTCAATTTCATGGAACAAATCTCTTTTGAAGTCTTACTTATTTCTAAAAGAACAAGTTTAATATCCTCAAGGAAAAGTTAAATAAAACCCCCCAAACCTAACAAAACAGATGTTCTTAGTTTGAGGAAGCCTTGGACCTATAAAGTTGACAAGAGTAGAGGCAACCAGGCAAGAAACTGGGAAGATTATAGATTCAGCAGGGGGCAGCAGAGAACCACTCCTAGGTCTGGTCAATGGACAAGCTACACCACTGTAAATATACCTGGAATGAGAGGGCTAGCCAAAGAAAATGCAGAAACTGGAGGGAGTCTAGCAAGTGAGGAAAGTAAGATTTCAGGTGGACAAAGTCAAGAGAGAGAAATACAGAGTTCTAAACGAGTTAGGCAGTAGGCAGACATAGTAGTGAACAAATACAGAAAGACCAATGAGAACTGACAGGTTCCTGCAGATTTGGATGTCTTTTTATATCCAGCAGAGCCTTTGAGGGGGATACCTCCCCTTCCAATCTCTAACGAGGCATCTCTGAGCTTCCATGTTGCCCAGGCAGGAATTTGACATCTGGTATGGAGACTGACTGATTCACGTTAGTTAATCATTTTCAAAATGCTTCATCTCTGCTCATCTGGGTGACTTCCTTCTTTGCCTCACTCATTGCTTTCAGACAGATGTTTCCTAAACATCAGTCTTTCTTCCTCACTTTACCATCGGTTAGATACACAGTATCTCTCTAATACCAGCTCACATGTGTTCTTGGGTCATTTTCCTTCACTTTCTTTCTGGTTATAACCTTAATTTAATTGATTTGAAGTTTTTCTGGTGTGTGTGTGTGTGTGTTTTGGGGTGTGTAAAACATTTTTTTCCTGAATCCTGACATTGGTACTTCATTCTGCCTCAGAAGATCTTAAATGTGAATTTTTTTTCAAAGACATAATTATTTAATGTTACAAGGTGCTCTCTTTTTGATGGATTCAGTTTGCATGCTAAATGATCAGTTGATAACTAAATGCAAAGTTTCCCTTACCCTAACAGCCTGGTCATTTCCTTAAAAAATTATCAACAGACTCACAAAACAATGATTAGTTCATGCCCTCATGTTGTGAACCATGCTGTATCACTGGAGATTGAAATGCTCTGTTTATCCACAGAACAGATACAGCCTGGGAAGCGTCAGTGTAATGTGCCAATGTGCCTAAATCCTGAACTGGAGGGACCACCGCTAAGAATGAGAGGTTAGTTCAATCTCTGTTTTTGCTTCCTGAGATCACTACCAAATCGGTCTCACCATTTCTTGCAGTTTGTGGTCTTGTCGTTGGGTTCTAAGTGGTGCTATGGCATCAGCTTTCTCTATGAAGTTAGTCTACCATGTCCAGATAGACGTAGCCTTTTCTCTTTTCAAGAGCCGGGAGAAGGGCAGTGCAGAAGGAAGAATATTTTTTGCTCTTCTCACTTTCCAGAGGAACAAGGGCAGGCTGATCTTCACTCTCAGTTTGCATGTCATTGTAGGTTGGTGGAACTTCTAGTCCTCCCAGGACCCTCTTGTGCTCTCTTTTTCTCATTTGTTGGCCTCAAATGAACCCATATGAACAGTGGCCAAGATTTTAGTATCTCACATTCACAGATAAATTTAATTGTGTTTTCCATTCAAATGAATTTAACGTATATTTATTAAATGCCTATTGTGCTAGGTCATATGGAAAACACAAAAGGTCCTTTGCCCTAATGGAGCTTAGAGTTTAGTAGATATCCAAATAACTATAACAAAAATATTATATGATAATTGCATTATTTTATATGTACAAAATAAAGTGCTATGTGATGTCTGAGGGGGAAGGTTGTTATAAACAGCCAGGGTGAGAGCAGGATCCTAAATCTAATAGCCAGAATTAATAGCTGCAAAGATATTTGAATGATGATGATGGAAATCAAATTTCTTTCACTGGCAAATAGAAGACCTCATTGCTAGAAACTTAAGTTTCTGGTATTGTTCTATACATTGGGGTATTAGATTTGACTGTTGCCACAACATAATGACATTACCACCAAGATTAACAGTGATCTTTGCTTTAGTCCCTACTTTTGACTTAGAGCTTCTGCAGTGGCCTCTTTACCATTGCTAGTACTCAGAACCTTATTTAGGATATATAAAAAAAATGGAACTTGTTAGGTAGTGAATCTGAGATTATACCATCAATTAGGAGGGCAGGACTCTGATATTGTTTCAGTTTTAGTAGTCACTTAGATGTTATAATAAAAGAGTTTCTCAGTTTTTCTCTTTCTTTTTCTCTCTCTATTCCCCCTCCCTCCATAATTCATCTTCCCCATTGCACTCACTGCTTCTAGAGTTATACTGGCTGCTAATATCATTTGATGCAACCAGAGTTAATGTTTAATGGCTGATGCTTCTCATAAATTTTTCATTCTAGCAGCTTTGTGCTGTGGGTTCTACACTGCCAGAAATAAAGATAAGACTACTGTATGCATATGGGGAAAGTTTTTTGATGATGTTCTTGTCTAAAATGCTTATTTTTTTAGAAAGAGCATTTTATGCTCTTAAGTTACAGTGGAAAGAATGATGCCCTCTGTGACCTGCAATAGATTAGTGACAAAACTACCAAAATGGTTTTGAATTTCCCATTCTTCTTGAACTTTTCACTGTGGTGGCTACAGTACTGTGGCTTTATATTGTAGCTGGCTTTCACTACTGGCAAAATATTTGAGGACTTTGCAATGGAGACCATACTGTAACTATGTCTGTCACCAAACATCCAAGTAAATTTATTGCTTTTGACTCAGACACAATTTGTGCTGGTTCAAGAAGTATTAGCATAGAATCAAGACCTTTCATTTATACTTTACTACCATTCTTGCTCTTTTTTCATCACACCCTTTAACAACAACCTTTTTTTTTATCCTGGTCAATCTTTTTTTGTACTCATAATTTATTTACACTTACTTTTGCTTCAAACTCTGGATTTCTTCTAGTTGAAACAATAACTTTCTCTTACCAGACCATTTCAAGATTCTTTGGCAGTAGTTTTGTTTTAAAATATGGGTTAAATGCAATTTTGAGGAGTGTGAGAATTTTTTCTAAATCACACAGCTCATCAAGCTCAGTAGTGAAACTGGTATGTAGTTTTGGGAACCAAATAAATGCCATTAAAAACATTCTTCTGTATCTTTCTTTTAACTTTGGGTATCTTGTTTCATGTGAATGTATTTAGTAGTCTAAGAAATACTAAGTAATGTGTTTAATCTATAGAATGTATTTAGTAGTGTAGATTACATATATACAAAAAAAAGCCTGCAATACAGTCATTAACCAGATGCCATTACTCTTGCTTTTCCAAGGAGCTGTGCTGTATTCTATTTTTCATTCAGATTAAGACATACTTTATTTGTTCTCTGTTCCCAAATTCTTTTCTAATCCCTCTGGAAATGCAATTCTATAGGATGTCACTCTCCTCTTTGGAGATAGATCATATAATCTTCCACAACTTTTGCTCCATTCGGTGGTATTTACTGGTAACTTACTGATTTTCAGACTCTTTAAGAGTGCCATGGTTTTCAATTTTTTCCCATTAAAGAATTTGAATACTCTGCTATTATTCTGGTGATTATAATGTTTTCTTTGGACTATCAGTATGAGTTGCTCCTTTGGGGCGGTTCTTTCTACCCATCTACAAGATGTTTTTCCAGCACCAAATGGTTGTCACCATAGCTTTCTGTATTCCTTGTGCATGGAGATATTTCCAATTTCAGATTTATGATGCTAGCTTTCATTGAAGGCACACAAATCTTGAGGTTACACAGGGTGAAGAAGATTGAACAAGAGTGTCAATTCTCTGGATAGTGCTTTAAACTCAAATTTGTATTTCATTCACAAATGTTTTGTTTAACAAATGAGTATCTTAGTTTTTTGGGGGGAGACATGGCTCTATTTGTTAATATATAGAACTGTGCTTTTTTTTAGACTGGATTTCTGTCCTGATGTAGATCTTTTATATTGTTCCTATATCTACCCCAAAATAGGTAGGATTTCTATGTGGGAGCTTGATGTGATATTTGGGCGTTTTCTTTCATCCTGTTGAGAAATCCAGATTTATAACTGATGCATAAGTGTCCACAAACAGATTTCCCTCTTTATGGACTCACTATTGTCTTTTTTCCCTATTAGCTCACAACTACCGTGTTTCCCCGATAATAAGACCTATCCCAAAAATAAGCCCTCCCCTTACTGTGTAAGATTCCTCTAAAATAAGCCCTCCCCCGAAAATAAGCCCTATTGAGATTGCTACTGTAGTGAAGGTGATCCCCTGCACTACATGCTACATTATGGTACCCTCTGTATGCACTGTCCCTCCCCCCTCCGTGAAACGCACGCCGCACTCCGAGCTGCATCCAATCAGAGCTGCAGCAGTGAGCGCGTCATCCTGTTCTTTATTGAATTCATTATTGAATAAAGGTACATTTTTTTGTTCACATTTACCTGTTTATTAAAATTGCTGTCAATGTTCATTAAAATAAGCCCTCCCCTGAAAATAAGCCCTCTGGTGTTTTTCTCTCCAAAAAAATAATAAGACAGTGTCTTATTATCGGGGAAATACGGTATACTTAGGTATTTGCAGAGCTGAGAAGGAAAGGACAATGGTGGAATAGATAGGCAGCCAGCTCCTGGAGCTCTGCAAGGAAAACTGAACAAGATGATAGTTTAAAAAAATGAATAGTAATGTTGAAATATTTTTTCAAAATACAGTTTGGAGTAGCCAGGAAGGGAAGAAATCTGGTTCTATCTCTGTGAAACTGTATTTACTTGGGGATTTTTGAGGATGAGAAATAGTCCATTGCTTGGCAGGCATGAACAAATGTCTCTTCATCAGTTGTTTCTTTACTGTGTACTCAGGTGCTACTAAATCCAGCCTGTTGTCAGCGCCCAGCATAGTCAGCATGTTTGTGCCTGCACCAGAAGAATTCACTGATGAACAACCCACGATGATGACTGACAAGTAAGCTTACACAATGTTTTCTTCACAATGTTTTCAGAATTAAATTTGCTCCACCATAGTTACAAGAAGTACCAGGAAAAGCATTATGTGTGTGTGTGTGTGTATGTGTATGTATGAAACTCACAAATTTTAAAAAAGGAGCCATGATGCTTGAGTGGATGCAATGAATGTATTGGTAGTCATTAGAATTCATCTGTGAGATTCAGGAAAATTCTACTGTATGGATAGTTTTATTTTTTCCTCAACATTTTTAGATTTTTATTGTTATAAGAGCATTTATAACTATATTCATGGAAGGGCAGTGGTGTGGTGGAAAAGGGCATTGGTCTTAGACTGGAGACCTGGGTGGGAATCGCTACATAATAGTTGTATGACTTTGGTTAAGTTCCTTCATCTCTCTGGGTTTTTTAGTTACCTTAACTGGAAGAGATAATTTCAGAGGTTCCTTCCAGTTCTAACATTCTTTTTTTTTTGTGTTTTAAGGTCTCTTCCAGCTTAATATATATACATTATATTATATACGTTAGAAAATTGTGTCTTTTGAGATCTCTTACATTGCTAACATTCTATGTTTTATGTTCTATAATCCCTTCCATATCAAGAGTTCTGCATTCTGACATTCTCCCTTTTGAGTTTTTTTTAGATCTAATATCCTGAAATTCTCAGTTTTTGAATAATGTAGAAAATTGCTAATTTAATGTCTTTTTGTAGCATGGATGTAACTGGGTTCTCAAAGACTATAGCAGCACAGCACAAAATCATGTAGGCTTTACCAAACTGGAAATACTTCCAGTACCATACCTGAGAAGATTATAATTGTACTAGAAAAGTCTGTCACCAGAAACTTCCCTACTAAGTGATGGATTATTAGTTCATGGTAATCCATGAAACAAGTATGCAGTCATTTTCTGCTTTCATGTTAAGGCTGTTGGATTGGCAGATAAAGAGAGCAGGGGATGGTAAGAATCATATTAGACTTAATATCAGACTTAGATTGTCTACAAACATTAATTTCACTATAGATATTCTTAATTTGAGGCTTTGTCCAGTAATCGGTGAGTTGATTGATACAAGACTAGAGGACCTGATTCACATTGATATTCTTGATATAAATGAAACCAAAAAACATAAGGAGGTTGCAGCTAACTGGAAGGACAACTCACTTGTTTTCTTTGGAAAGGTGAATAAAGAAGTGGGCAAAATTGGTTTGACCATGCAACCAAAGGTAACAACAAACATAATTTTATGGTGTACTTTTTCATCTTGTCTTATAATATTTATAAACATAAGCAAAGACAGTCATCATGATAATTCTAGGCTTTGTGTCAATATGTCTTGTGAAAAATGAAAAAGGAAGAAAAATTTATGAATAACAAGAAAATTCTTTAAATTAAGTCAACATATAACTTGAAACTAAGTGACTTTAATGAAAAGGAGAGAATAAGAGAGGGCAGCAAAAACTATGTAGGAAACTATAGTTAGGGATTAGGAAATGAAAGAAGCAGAAAACTTTGAGACTACTTAGAAGTTTCATGTCTGTACTTTATTTTGTTTCATATTTTAAGACATTTTTACTGACATCTTTTGGTGTATTTTTTACATCACCTACAATTCCCAATGTATTTCTCTCTACCCCCACTCCTCCTTCCCAAACAGCCATCCTGTGTAATGGAGAAAAAAAAAAGGAACAAAGGAAATTAATTAGGACTGACCTACATGTGAAAAAAGTCTGGAATTATATATGCTGTTCTATACCCATAATCCCCCACCTATGCAAAGAAGTGGGGAGAAGGGTTTTCATATCTCTTCTTTGGGACCTGACTTGGTCATTAAAATTTCACAGCATTCAGGCTTCTCATGCTTCATTTTTACAGTACAGTAATATCTAATTACATTCATCTACCATAATTTGTTTAGTCAGCCCCTGATCAATAGGCATGGAATATTTTATCGTTAACCTCCTTGGGATATATGAAATGGAAACTGAAGTCTAGAAATAGAAACTGAGTTAAAGGGCATGGACATTTTTGTAACTTTATTTGCAAAGTTCCAAAATGCTTTCTAGGGAAAGGGCTCTTGTGGAAGGTAAGACTTGAACTGGACCTTGAAGGAAGCCAGGGAACCCAAGAAGGTGGAGGTGAGGGGCAGAACATTCCAGACATGAGAGATATCCAGTGCAAACACAAGGAGATGGGAGATAGGTAGTGTTGTTTTGGAGGAACTCAAAGTAGGTAGAGCATATGAAGGGGAACAAAGTATGTATAAGAAAAGACCAGGTTATAGAGAGCTTTAAATGCCAAATAGAGTTTATGTTTGGTCCTAGAGCTCATTGAGTTGGTAATGGGATAGGGAGTGGGATGGTGATATGGTTAGATTTACACTTTAGAAAAATCACTTTGGCAGATGAGTATAGGATATATTGGAGTGGGAAAATGAGTCAGGAAGACTAGTTAGAAGTCTATTGCAGTAGTACAGGAGAAAGACAATGATGGTTTGACCTAGTATATAGCTGTGTGAGTGGAGGAAATGTGACACAGAGGAGAAAAGTTATGAAGATAGAAATAACTTGGATTTGTCAACAGACTGGATTTATGGTATGAAAGAGTTAGAAGGGAAGGATGACACGGAAATTATAAACCTATGTTAATGAGAAGATGGTGGCTTTTTTTGACATTAATAAAGAAATTGGAAAGGGGGGGAAGGATTTTGGGAAAAGATAATGAGTTATGTTAAAGACATGTTGAGTTTGAGATGCATATGGGACATTCACTTTGAAATGTCCTGGAGGCAATTGGTGACATATATATGTTGTTATTCAGTTGCTCAGTTCTGTTCTACTCTTTGTGATCCCATATGGGTTTTTCTTGGCAAAGGTATTGTAGTGGTTTGCCATCTCCTCCCATGGATTAGGCAAACAGTCCAGGGTCACATAGTGAGTGTCTGAAGCCAGATTTAAACACAGGTCTTCCTTACTCTATAACCAGCACTTTATTCACTGAACCATCTAGCTGCCCCCATGTATGTATGTAATTGACTATTCATGCATATATATGTATATAAATACATACATGCATATGTATATATGTGTGTATCTTTTACACTCATATATCTGTGAAAATGAATTGGTTAATCAGTAAGCATATATTAATCACTTGCCCTCTGCCAAGTATTGTGCTGTATGCTAGGATTACAAAGAGAAAGCTAAAATATCCCTACTTTCAATGAGCTTGCATTGACTTATTTCAACATGTCCTTGTCTATTGGTTCATTCCATTTTTTTTTCATTTTCAAATGCTTTATTAACTTGATTTACATCATTAATTTCTGCCAGATTTTGAGTTACAAATTTTCTCCCCGTTTTTCCCCTACCCACCACCCCAAAATAGCAATCCCATAGGATATCTCCTCCCCCAATCTGCTCTCTCCCATATCTTCTCCCATACCCCCTTCCACTTTTCCAGTAGGGCATGGTGGATCTCTATGCCCCAGTGCCTGTATATCTTCTTTCCCAATTACATGTAAAAATAGTATTAATAATAGCATATATATATATAATTTTAAACATTTGATTTTAAAACTTTGCATTCCAGATTCATTCTCTTTCTCCCTTGTCACCCACCCTTACTGGGAAGATAAGCAATTCAGTATAGGTTGTACATGTGTAGCTTATGCAAAACATTAACATAGAAGATATATAGTAAAAGACTGACTATATTTCCCTCCCTCCTATCCCACCACCCACTTGTTCTATTCTCTACTTTCATCCCATCTCTTTTCAAAAGTGAGTGCTTCCAACTTCCCTCCCTGCCAGCCTGCCATTTCTTCCATCATCCCCCCTCTCATCCCCTTCCTCCCTATTCTCCTGTAGGGTGGGATACCCTCTTGAGTGTGTATGTCATTCACTGCCTGAGACAAATTCAATGAGAATAAGGTTGACCCATTCCCTTTTGCCTTCCTATTCTTCCCTTCCATTGTAACCATTTTCCCTTGCCTCTTCTATATGAGATAGTTTACCCCATACTGTCTCTCTCCATCTCCTCTCATTATATTCCTCTCTCACCTCTTAATTTCGCCTTTTAAGTATCATCCCTTCCTATTAACTTGGTCCTGTGCCCTCTATCTATGTATACCTGTAAACATATATACACACATTCACATATGAATTCATACTCCCATATACCCTCCAATATAGACATATATATGTGTGTGTGTGTGTGTGTGTGTGTGTGTGTATTCCCTTCAAGTATTTTCATACTGAGAAAAGTTTCCTCAGTTACAATTATCATTTTTCCACATAGGAATGTTAATAGTTCAATTGTGATAAGTGGCTTATGGTTTCTTTTCCCTGTTTACCGTCTTAAGCTTCTCTTGCTTCTTGTATCTGAATGTCAAATTTTCTATTCAACTGTGGTTTTTTCATTAAGAATGCTTGAAAGGGGGCAGCCAAGTAGCACAGTGAGTAAGACCACCGCCCCAGAGTCGGGATGACCTGGGATCTATCCGGGCTCTGATACTTAGCACCAGACCCAGAAATAACTGGCCATGTAACCTTGAGCAAGTTACTTAACCCCGATTGCTTATTAAAAAAAAAAAAGAATGCTTGAAAGTCCTCTATTCCACTGAATGACTATATTTTCCCCTGGAACATGATACTCAGTTTTGCTGGATAAGTGATTCTTGCTTTTAATCCCAGCTTCTCTGCCCTCCAGAATATCCTATTCCAGGGCCTTCGATCCCTCAGTGTAGAAGCTGCCAGATCCTGTGTTATCCTGATTTTGTTTCCACAATATTCAAATTGTTTCTTCCTGGCTGCTCGTAGTATTCTCTCCTTGATCTGGGAATTCTGGAACCTGGCTATGATATTCCTAGGAGTTTTCTTTTTGGGATCTTTCTCAGGAGGTGATCAGTGGATTCTTTCAACCTCTATTTTGCCTTCTGGTTCTAAAATATCAGGGCAATTTTCCTTGAGAATTTCTTGGAGGATGATTTCCAGGTTCTTTCTTTGATTGTGGCTTTCAGGTAGTTCAATAATTTTTAAATTATCTCTCCTGGATCTATTTTCCAGGTCAGTGATTTTTCCCATGAGATATTTCACATTTCCTTCTATTCTTTAATTTGTTTGGATCTGTTTAACATCGTCTTGATTTCTTATAAAGTCACTAGCTTCCCTTTGCTCCATTCTAAATCTGAGGGAATGATTCTCCTCATTGAGCTTTTGAGCTTCTTTTTTCCATCTGGCAAATTCGGCTTTTTAAGGCATTCCTCTCCTCATTGCCTTTTTGAGTCTCTTTTGCCAATTGAGTTAGTCTATTTTTTAAGGTATGATTTTCCTCAGTCAGGCTGTTGACTCTCAGTTCATAATTTTCTTGAACCGTTCTCATTTCTCTTCCGAATTTTTCTTCCACTTCCCTTCTCTGCTTCTTAAGGTCCTCTATGGCCTGTAACCAGCTCATATTTTCCTCTGAAGCTTTTGGTGCAGGAGTTCTGACTTCAGTGTCTTCCTCCTGTTCCATGCTTTGCTCCTTTTTGTCTCCAAAATAGGAGTCTAATGTTGGAATCTTCTGTCTGCTTTGTTTCCTTTGCCTGGTCGTGTCACCCCTCAGTCACTTGACCCCTGGGCTTTTTGCCACAGTAGGACTCTGCCACCAGACAGGGGAGCTTCCATCCCAAATGCTGGGGTTTTCTCAGCTGCTGGAAGTAATAGTTGAGTGCCCTCTCTGAAGCCTCCACATGCTCTGGCAAGCTGGTCACACACCCCAGGACCTCTACCCTAGACTGCAATCCAGATCCAAGCAGGTAAAAGCAAGAGCAATTACCCCTCAGACTGGTTGCTTGGTCCCCTTATACTCTGCAGACCAGGAGCTGAAGCTGCCACGTGGTGCTGGCTGTGCCAGGTTTCTCAGTGGCTTCTCACCCTGTGGGGCAAAAGCTCTCCCAACTACTGGTCCCAAAGTCCACACTGCACTGACCTCTCATTTTGCCCTTCGCATCTATGTATTAATAAATGTGGAAACGCCCACACTCCCTCCATCCAGAGGCTGGTCAGACCCTCCCTGGGGCTAAAACCTCTGGCTCATGTGGGCTTGGGCTCAGCTTGCAGAGTGCTGCGTTGGCCTATTCCTGCTGGCCTGCCGGGCTGTCCTCAGCAGGAGATTAGCTTCTCCATGTCATTTTGTATATTCTACAGCTCCAAAGTTTGTTCAGAGTCCCCTTTTTACATGGATTGGGGAAGGTGGAAGCTGGAGCCGCGCGTAGGTCCTGCTTCTATTCCGCTATTTTGACTCCGCCCCTGGTTCATTCCATTTTGTCTATAAATATGCCCATATATCTGCCATCCAGAAAAAAAAACCTCACTTGATCTTTACATCTTCACTATCTGTAGTTCTATATCTCTTTTGCCTTATGTAGCTAAATTCCTCAAAAAGTCTATCTAATAGATGTCTCCACTTTCTCTCCTCTTACTCTCTTCTTAGTTCCTTACAATCTGGCTTCTGACTTTATCATTCCACCAAAACTACTCTCTCCAAAGTTACTAATTATTTCTTTGTTTCTAAATGCAATGGTCTTTTCTTAATCCTCATTCTTGACCTTTTTTCAGCCTTTTACACGCTTGACCACTCCTTCCTCCTTGATACTCTCTTGTCTCTAAATTTTCAAGACATTACTCTCTTCTGGTTCTCCTGTCTATCTGACCACTCCTTCTTAGTCTCCTTTCCTGGATCTTTGTTCAGATCATACCTTCTAACTGTAGGTGTCCCTCAGGGTTTTGTCCTGGGCCGCCTTCTCTTTTCCATCATTTTACTTAGTGATCCCATCAGCTCCTATGAATTTAATTACCATCTCTACACTGAGGATTCTCAAGTCCATCTATCTTGCCCCAAACTTTCTGCTGATCTACACTCTCTCATCTTCCATTCCTTTTCAGATATCTCAAACAAGAAGAATGTTCAGTAGACATTTTAAACCAAACCTATCTAAAACAGAACTCATTATCTTTTCCCCAAACCTACCTTCCCTCTTACCTTCCCAGTTACTAGAGAGGGCAATACCATCTTTTCTGTTTCTCAGGCTCAGACCCTGTGAGTTATCCTTAACTCTCTAAGCCTCTAACTCACCCAATATCCAATCTGTTGCCAAGGCCTGTTGATTTAACCTTTTCAATATTTCTCCAATATTCCCCCTTCTCTCCTCTGACACCACTATAGTGCAGACACTCATGACCTCATGCCTGGATTATTTACAATAGCTTGCTGGTGATTCTGCCTACCTTCAGTCTCTCCCCACTCCAATTCATCCTTCTTTCAGTCACCAAAGTGATTTTCCTAATGTTTAGGTCTGACCATGACACCCCCTATTCAATAAACACCAGTGGCTCCCTATCTTCTCCAAGATCAAATACAAAATTCTGTTTTCTCCCTTCATAACCAAGCCTCCTTTAGCCATTCTGGTCTTCTTACACCTTGTACTCATGTACTCTTCAATACAGTGACACTGGCTTCCTGACTGTTCCATGGATAAGATGCTATCTCACAGCCTCAAAGATTGTTTTCTGGCTATTTCCCCTGCCTATAATGCTGTTGCTCTTCAACTCTACCTGGTGACTTCCCTGAATTCATTTTAATTCAAATTAAAATCCCATCTTCTACAGGAAGACTTCCCTAATCTATCTTAATTCTAGTGCCTTACCTCTGATAATTACTTCCCATTGATCCTGTATATAGCTTGTTGTGTATATAATTGTTTGCATGTTGTCTTTCAGCTCATTAGATTGTAAGCTTCTTGAGGGCAAGGACTATTTTTTGACACTTTTTGTATCCCCAACCCATAGCACAGTTCCTGGTACATTGTAGGTAACTACTAAACGTTTATTTGTTGATTGATTTTAATGGGAAAAAGCATTTATAAGCATATTTGTACAAAGATGCACACGAAGTAGATAAAAGGTAACTTTAGAAGGCAAAATACTAGCAGCTAGTGGGATCAGGAAAATGTCTTTGACTTCCCTACAGAAAATGGTGCTTTATATGAGTCTTGAAGGAAGCCAGGGATTCTAAAAGCAGAGGTAAAGAAGTATGGTATTCTATCCTTAAGGGGCAGTCAGTGAAAGGGCACATATGCTGTTCTATTTCATGCCATTCACTGACTATCCCTTATGAATGGTAGCTTCCTCTTTCTCAAGTCAATTTGGAGGGATTAGTACAATTGATAGATTAAAAGAACAACTGTGTGTACTCAAAAGTATGTTTCCAAAATCTTAGAACAATATTATCCAATATAGAGGTCCTATTACTTGTTTCTCTAGATTCTGTCAGGTTCTAGAGGGAAACAGGAAGAAATTTAGGTACTTTGAGTAAAGTGCCTGGTATTTGTAACATAACCCGCATATTTATAACTGAATACACCTCAATAGCCTATATCATAGGAAAATTAGAGGGGCTGCCTTAGACTTAGAGGGAATGCCATTAATGGAAGAAGATAGTCCTTTATGAAAAACTAGTAGTAGTGCTTTGAATAAAAATTCAATGATATTTGGCTATCTTCCCATGACACGGGATTGCTATAGCTTCAACATTAAAGATTAGGCAGCATTTGAGACCACTGCTAGAGGATTTATAATGAATTTTTGCTCATAGGAACCTTATACTATACAACATCGGCAATGGCAATCAATAACATCACAAAAAATGGAAGGAGTATATTTTAATAGACAGAATATAACTAGTCACTGAAAAGGGAATAATTTCAGAATCAATAGTCTATACCATGAAAAATGGGAAGACAAGCAATTCATTATAGGTTATACATGTGTCCTTATCCAAATCATTTCCATATTTGTCATATTGTGAAAGACCAGCTGTATTTCCCTCCATCCTATCCTGCCCCCAACTTATTCCATATTCTCCTTTGACCCTATCCCTTTTCAAAAATGTTTGCTTCTAACTACCCTCTCCCCCAATCTACCCTCCCTTCTATCATCCGCCTCCAATCTCGTATCCCCCCTGTTTTCCTGTAGGGTAAGATACCCAACTGAGTGTGTATATTATTCTCTCCTTAAGCCAAATTCAATGAGAATAAGGTTGTTCCATTCCCTTTCACCTTCCTGTTTTTCCTCTCCATTGTAACAGTTTTCTCTTGCCTCTTTTATATGAGATAACTTACCCTCATCTATCTCCTCTTTTCTCCTTCTCCCAATAAATTCCTCTCTCACCTCTTAATTTTATCTTTTAGATATAATCCCTTCATATTAAACTCATCCTGTGCCCTCTGTCTATGTATACATGAATATACATATGCCCACACTCACATATATATTTATATACACATGCACCCTCCTATACATACATATGTATGTATATACACACAACTATATATATGTATATATATATATACACATATATATTCCCTTCAACTATCCTCATACTGAGAACAGTTTTATGAGTTATAATTATTGTTTTTCCATGTAGGAATATAAATAGTTCAACTTTAATAAGTTCCTTATGACTTCTTTTTCCTATTTACCTTCTCATGCTTCTCTTGCTTCTTGTATTTGGAAGTCAAATTTTCTGTTCACCTCTGTTTTTTTCATCAAGAATGCTTGAAAATCCTCTATTTCATTGAATGACCTTATTTCCCCTGTAGCATTATACTCAGTTTTGCTGGGTAGGTGATTCTTGGTTTTAGTCCTAGCTCCTTTGATCTCTGGAATATCATACTCCAAGCCCTTTGATCCCTTAACATAGAAGCTTCTAGGTCCTGTGTTATCCTGTTTGTGCTTCCACAATACTCAAATTGTTTCTTCATGACTGCTTGCAGTATTTTCTCCTTGACCTGGGAACTCTGGAATTTGGCTATAACATTCCTAGGAGCTTACTTTTTTGAGATCTTTTTCAAGAGGCAATCTGTGAGTTCTTTCAATTTCTATTTTGCCCTCTATTTCTAGAATATCAGGGCAATTTTTCTTGATAATTTCTTGCAAGATGTTGTCTAGGCTCTTTTTTTGATCGTGGATTTCAGGAAGTCCAAAAAATTTTAAATTATCTCTGTTGGATCTATTTTCCAGGTCAGTGGTTTTTTCCAATGAGATATTTCACATTTCCTAACATTTTTTTCATTTGTTTAGATCTGTTTTATAGTGTCTTGATTCCTCATAAAGTCATTAGCTTCCAGTTGCTCCAGTCTTATTTTGAAGGAGTTATTCTCTTCAGTGAGTTTTTGAAATTCCTTTTCCATCTGGCAAATTTGACTTTTTAAGGCATTCTTCTCCTCACTGGCTTTTTGAGCCTCTTTTGCCATTTGAGTTAGTCTGTTTTTTTTTTTAAAGCAATCGGGGTTAAGTAACTTGCCCAAGGTTACACGGCCAGTTATTTCTGGGTGTGGTGCTAAGTATCTGAGCCTGGATTTGATCCCCAGGTCATCCCGACACTGGAGCTGGTGCTCTTACTCGCTATGCTACCTGGCCTCCCTGAGTTAGTCTGTTTTTTAAGGTGTTATTTTCTTCAGTTTATTTTTGGGTCTCCTTTAACAGATTATTGACTCGCTTTTCATGATTCTCTTGCATCATTCTCATTTCTCTTCCCAATTTTTCCTTTACTTCTCTTACTTGATTTTCAAAATCCTTGAACTCCTCCATGGCTTGTAACCAGTTCATATTTTTCTTGTATGCTTTTGATGCAGGAGTTCTGACTTTTCTGTCTTCCTCCCACTCCATGCCTTGATCCTTTTTGTCCCCCCAAAAGGAATCTATGTTTTGATTGTGTTTCCTGGGCTTGCTTATCTTGCCAGTCAAATACTTGACTTTTGAGCTCTTTTGCCATAGTAGAACTCTGCTTCCAGAATGGAGAGAGCTTAGTTCCAAATTGCTGGGGTTTTTGCAGCTGCTGGAGCTATTAGTTGGGCTCCCTCTCTGCAGCCCCCACAAGCTCTGGCTCACTGGTCACACACTGCAGGACCACCACCCAAGACCATGATCCAGATCCAAGCAGGTTAAAGGAAGAGCAATTACCCTCTGCATGGTTGCTTGGTCCGCCTGCAATCTGCAAGCCAGGAGCTCCGAAGACAGTCAGGCAACAGGTGGCTGCACAGCTGCCATGCCTCCACCCACTTCTTGTCCTGGGGGCAGGTGCTGAACTGTGCTCTTGGTCCCCCTGTTCCCACAAAGTTCCACACAGACCTTTTGCTTTCTTTTTTTTGCATATGGGTTGAGAATTCTGGAAATCGCCACAGCTGCTGGTGATTCTCTCTCCTGAAGTCTGCTTGGGGCCCACCACTGCTTAGGGCTGCTCTGGAGGCCAGGAGCCATGCAGCTCACTTGGAGCTGTGCTGGGCTCCCAGCCTAGTGTGATGGATCCTTCCTGTTGGCCTTCCAGGCTTCTTTCAGTGGGTGCTTTGTTTCTCTTTGTCTCTTTGTGGGATCTGTACCTCTAAAGTTTGCTTAAAGTCATTTTTTACATATATTGGAAGTGTTTGGAGGGGAGCCTGCACCAAGTTTGTGCTTCTACTTCACCATCTTGGCTCCATTGATCTTATGATATTCTTGACCGCATTAATATTTGTTTAATTTCTTTAAATTCCATTCAAGAGTATCTCAGAATATTTAAATTATTTCTTTTTCTTTCTTTTTTTAAGCAATTGGGGTTAAGTAATTTGCTCAAGGTTACACGGCCAGGTGTTTCTGGGTGAGTGCTAAGTGTCTGAGCCTGGATTCAATCCCAGGTCATCCCGACTCTGGGGCCAGTGTTCTTACTCGCTGTGCTACTCAGCTGCCCCAATTGTTTCCTTTTTCAATCTGCATTCCTCTTCTACATTTTTTTAGTTGCTCCAAAAATTGTTTAAAAGTATGTCTGAATTTTGTTCCATTTCTATTTTAGGGGGCAGCTAGGTTGTGTAGTGAATAGAGAAGCAGCCCTGGAGTCAGGAGGACCTGAGTTCAAATCTGGCCTCAGACACTTAACACTCACTAGCCGTGTGACCTTGGGCAAGTCACTTAACCCTAGTTGCCCTGCCTTCTCCCCTCCAAAAAAGCAAAAAAAAAAATAATAATTTCTATTTTAGTGGATTTTCTTTTTCTTATGTGTTTTTAAAGCTATATTTCTTCCCTTTATTATTTTTATTTGTTATCTTTTTTTGAATGGTCTTTGAGGATCCTGATTCCTTTGAACCTCTTTATCGTCTTGAATAAATGCACTCATATATCTTCTTTTTCTCCTTGGAGCAAGGGTTATCCTTGATAAAAATATAAAAAGAGAATAAACAGGCTTTTGCAGAATATTTTCTACCAGAGATAACAACTTTATAGTAACAACTTAGGGAGAGGTAAAGAGAACAGAAGATTCTATTTGGTTATTTTTTGTTGTTGTGTTACAAAAGAACAACAACAACAGAACACATTTCATTTTCTGGAACAAAGCATAGTATTTGGGATGCTCCTCATGTAAGGTGTCCTATGTATTTGTTAAGATCATACAAAATTCTAAGATAGATATGACCTTAGTGATAGCTTTGTTTAATAATCTTTTAAATATCAACCTCAGGTGAAGCATGAAAAATATGTCACTGTCCTTTAAAAATTCCAAATAGAAGGATTTCCTATGAACATTAAGTTTTCTAAATGTACCTAGTTGAGAATGGAATTGTGCTGATTTCACTAAATCCTGGAATACTACAGGGCCTCCTTAGTGCCACCCACAGCCACTCAGAAGAGATTGATTTAGAAACTCACACAGGAAAAACCAAATTGATGAAGATTATTTAATTCCTAAATTATGGTGTACAGTTGGATGAGCAACTCTTTGAATTAATGCACCAGTACTTGTATCTCAGAGAGGCACTGTAAATGGATAATGATTCAGAGTAAAATAGGGAATAGAAAAGTAAATGTCTACACAACACATTCAGTGATTGTAAACTACTTCCTATTGTAAAAGGCCATATCTCTGACACTAACAATCTCTCAGCAATTCTGTGTGGTGGTGACTGAAAATCCTGGAAGATGACAATCTCGGAGGACTCCTAATTGTAGGTGACCTTTAGGAAAGCTGAGTGTAAGAAGATTGTATCACTTAATTAATAGTAACTGTCACGAAAGAAATGGCATGAAAGACATCAAAGACACATTAAATTATTAGAGAAAGAGGATCAGTAATGTAGTGAGGGCAAAGAATAGATTGAGTATTCTACTCATATCCAAGAAATATTAAAAGAAACAGAGAGTAAAGACTTAGGACATTGGGCAGATTCTCTATGAGAACTTAATCAGAAAAATGTAGACAAGAATCTGACAAAGTGAGAAAGTAAGGGTGCTCTGCAGGATGATCTGGTTTTGAATCCTGGTGCTGCTATGTAATGCCCATGTCCTTTACCTCTCTGGTCCCAAGTTTCCTAATTTATAAAATGAGAACTTATAGGGCTTTTTTCCAATTCTAAATTTAATAGCAATAAAATATTTATTGAGTAGCTACTGTTTACAAGGCTCTATTCTCAACATTAGGAGGGGAGGTGAGAATTCACATGCAATTCAATAAGCCATGTTTTGGGGGATATCTTTTGTTTTTAAATTATCTTCATTTCCAATAAGCCATTCTTTGTAACAAAGAATAAAAAAGAGGAAAAAATAGTTTACCAAAACAAACCAACACATAACTGAATTTGACAGTACAATATTCCATATTCTTCATTCCCTCCTTCTGCAAAGAAATAAGGGGGTTACATTTTCTCAGCTCATATCTGTAGTAAAACTTTGTCATAATTTCTCGGGGTTCAATTTTGTTTTCTTTTTATGAAACATTTATTAAGTACCTATGTGTAAGTAACTATACTAGGTGTTCAGAATACAAAGACAAAAAAAAGTCTTAGTTCAGTTTTAAATGATTAAAGCATAAAATTGCAGTAAACTTTAATAGCTTAAAACTCCAATAAGACTTTTAGTAAATCATGTTTACTACATGGTAGAACAACATATAGATAGGTAAATATAAAATGTTTGCAAAATAAATACAAGATAATTTGAGGAGAACTAACTGGGAGCATCAGGAAAGTGCTAATATGGGAGTTGGCACTTGAGCTAAACTTTGAAGAGGAGAGTCAGGATTCTGTCAGGTTGAGGTAAAGAGTAAGAGAGCATTCTAGGCAAGGGCAACCTGTGCGAAGGCATGGATGTGTGTGATAGAATATCATATGCAGGATCATGTGAGCAACAAGATGGAGGACTTTCTCCAGGGGCTCTCAAACCTCTCCAACACAGAAGATAAGGAAGACAACCCTATTACACCAGTAGAGCAAGTTCTAGGGGTAGATAGCTCTGTAGCAACAGTGTTACAAAGATCCAAACTAAAGAACCAAGGAACAGAGGGAAGTGGAAAAGATCCCAGGACATGAGATGTTTATGAGGTTCGGTGTAACATTCCACCAAGCCTGAGGGAAAGACTTTATAGCACCCTGCTAGGGTCAGTTCTTGCCCAAGTCACTAGGGCTAGTGAATCATGAATTGCTCAGTTTGGGAGAAGGCTGAGATGTTTTTAGGGTCAGCCCCTAAAGAAACAGTCACAGGGGAGGGAGTCAGAAAGTGAGAAGTAGGGAAAATAAGAGGGAAAAAGATTAGAATTACCAAGGATTTCAGGAAGAAGGAAACCCAAAGATCTTGAACAAAAGCAGATCAATTAGCAGGAAAAGCGCTAACAACAGAAAGAAATATTTTCTCCAGATCTAGCAAATAAATTCAGTTATCTATAAATAAATATTGAAAATCAAAGGAAAATGAGTCAACAACAGAAGAATCTGTGGAATTTGAAGAGAACATGGAAACACAGCACACTCTGAGTGGTTCAAAGAGAAATGGGAAGTATAAGAGCAGAATTTATGGCCTGTAGAACAAAAATAATGGGCAGGATAAAAAGACTGAACTCTTCAGTGGCAAGCCTTGTCTATAAGAAGAGAGAACAATAGATCATAAATGCAAATACAATTAAATAAAAAAGTGAAGGACAATTTAGAAGAACAGAAAAAAAACCCAATAACATCCTCATTATATAAGCAAAACATACAGCTCTTGAAGACATACTTAGAGACAATCCAAGGATCATAGGTCTTCCAAAAGAACATGACAGAACAATGAACCTTAACATTATAATGAAGGAAATAATATAGAACTGCCCAGAACTTCTGAACATAGAAAATGAAATTCTAGTTGAAAGAATTCACAGATTGCCTCTAGAATACAATATACAGGGAATACAAAGTCAATTTGATTGGAATATAGAATTCTTTGGAGGAAGTAATGTTAATTTGATATGGATTTAATAGATTGGAAGCAGATTGTATAGGACTCTAAATGCCAAACAAAGTAGTTTAAATTAAATACAAAAATCATAAGGACCTGTTGACATTTATTGAGCATAAGAGTGATGAGTTCAGATCTGTGCTTTAGGAGTATCAGTTTGACAGATATTTTGGGATGGAATAAGAGAGACTGGAAATAAAGAGATCAATTTAGGGGGCTATTATACTTTGGGTGAGAGCTGATGAGGTCCTGAATCAAGGTGGTGGCCATATAAATTGGAGGACATGAACATATCAGAAGTGTTATGGAAATTTAATTAGCAATACTTGGAAATTTATTGGGTGAATGAATGAGGCATATATTAAGTTCTTACTATATGCAAATAAGTGTGTTCTAAGTACTGGGAAAACAAATAGATAAATAAAGCAGTTCTTGCTCTGAAAGAGCTCACAATCTCATGGGTATGGGTACTGAGGGAAAGTAAAGACTTAAGAATGATTCCAACATGGTAAAACTGAGTTAAGTGGAAGAACAGTGGTATTCTTAGCAGAGAGTATTTTGGAAGATGGATGGGTTTGGAGGGAAAAAAAATAGGTTCAGTTTTGGATATATTGAGTTTGAGATGCTGTTGGGGATGTTCCTTGTCTTTAAGGACCCCACATACCAACATGATAAGCTAACTTAGTGTTATCAGGTACTTTATAGTAATTATCAAGTAAGTGGTACAGAGTAAATACTCCAGGAGGTGAGATGGAAGAGATCACTGTTGAGTTATTGAGGATTTAGGAAAGAAAGTGGCTTTCAATCTGAGTTTTGAAGGGTAGTTGGAATTTGGTTAGTTAAAGAGAAGGATCATAGATTAGCAGTGAATATCTTTGAACTTCTATATGATTTGTCATCACTACCAAAATTATATTCATGGTCAACCTACACAGTTTCACACTGGATAATTTTGTGTACTCGACATACACATATAGAAATATCCTGGGAACAGGAGGCAAGATCTGTCTTCTAGTTTGGGTTCTGTAACTTAGTAGTTATGCAGTTTTAGCCAAGTTATTTATTATATCTGAGTCCTAGTTTCCTCATCTGTTAAATGAATTGTTGGTAATGGCTTCATGGACTGTCTTACAGGGTTGTCATAAAGATCAGATAAGATAATTGATATAAAGTACTACAGAAATTTTAGTCATTATAATGATATCTAGAGAAGAACATGATATCAGTTAAACTCATGTTTCTAAAATGCTTTACTGTTTACAAAGCACCTGACTCATAGCAACTTCGTAAGCTAGCTAATATAAGTGTAGTCCATGTGACTTCTGAGTCTTCTTATCCCAACACTATTCTCCCAGTGACAAATTGGGTATCTAGGTCTTGACTATGCCTCCCTCCTTAGTGTTATAGGGGTACCCCTGGAAAGACAGTGGTAATTTTCTAATGCCATTAGCTCTAATGCCACATCATGAGCTTTCCCCCAAGATTGACAGTTAATAATCATAATTAGCCAGCCATAAAGAACTTTAAGAAAAGAGTATTTACTAAAGTGATATAATAAGAGCAATTGACACAAAATATGCCCCAAAATCCAGTGTTATATTCTCTTATAAGTATATATAGAGTACAGATGAAAGTGAACTACCTGTTAGGGAGAACATGTGAAGGTAACACATAACTTTTGTTTACTTAGAGTCCTTTTCTTTCATTTATGGGGGTGTTCAAGAACTTCCCTTTAAGTATAGTGAGTCTGTGTCCATCTATCCTTGAACCAACTGGCAACAGCATCTGCATTGGGAACCATCTAGAGCATTGAAAAAGAGATGGAAAGTCCAACATCATCAAGATCTTTCAAAGATGGAGAGTTCTCCTCCAGTCAGAGCTGGGGAGACCTTATCATGGTTGAATTTGAAGACCCTCTCTCCACTCTCCAAATCCTCTTTGCCCAGGTGGTTTCTCCTCAAGGCTGTGCTGAAAAACCCTATTTGATCTAATTTCTGGAAAAGCCTTCACAATAACTGTGACTTTTATAAAGGATCCAGATAATGTAACAAAATCTGATAGCCATTTGGAGTAGACCTCTTATCTGCAGTCATTGCACTTTATCAAATGAATTTTCATTACTTAGTCTAAGGTCTTTTGATTGATTTATTAAGACATGTTCTCACTTAGTTAAGGCTAAAATGAGATGGAGTGGTTTAATACCCCTCGCTCCCTGCCCACCATCTTCCCCTTTATATAAGTATTATTGTTGTCATTTTGCAGATGAATAAAGCAAGACTTAGAGAGGTCGTGACTTGCCCAAGGTCGCCTAACTAGTAGGTATTAGCATACTTAGCATAGTCTCTCTTGCCCCATTAGTTATGTTGTTATCCTCCTTGCCTCAAGGCTGGAACCATATGCGTTTTTATTGCCATGAACAAGAAATATCTTTTCTCATACACATCTAACCAAGCTTCATGTTCACTTTATTTTCTCTTACTCTCTTAAGTCACAATCTTTTCCGGATTCAAATTTAGTACTCTTCCCATCTTGTTTTCTGCACAAAACTCCCATTTTTATCAAATGACCTATTTTGTCAACATGGTGTAGTAGGCATGGTGATAGATTTGAAGTCATGGGACCTGACTTCAAACCTTGGCTCTGCCACTTACTAACTGTGTGACCTTGGGCAAGTGATTTAATCTCTCTGGACCTCCATTTTTCAATTTACAAAATTAGGGTCTGAATTGGATGACCTCAAGTGATCCTTCTAGTTATAGATATGATATTATGATCTCTCTTCTACTTTCCCATCACAAATTCCATCCACTTACCCAAAAGTTCTTAGACAATGACTTTACCTCTTTCCTATCCTCATCCTTCCTATGTTTTCCATTTGCTAGCTTCTTTTTCCTATCTCCATCCATATTTATTCTCTTTCTATGAATCATACTAAGAAAAAAGGAGTCAGAGAAAAGAGGGGGAAATAGAAATTGGTGAGATATTTCCTGTTCACGTCAACATTGTTGGGTCTTTACTATAAAAAAGTCTATGTCAGAAATCAACAAAGTTAGCAGGTAGGGACCTGCCTCACATGCAAGCCATTCATGAACTGAGGTCAGACACCAATCCAGGCCATATTATCTGAAAAGATTATTTTACCCAATTCTCATGAATCAGGGTAATTTTCTAACTTTTGGTTATAGAATTATATATTTAGATCTGGAAGGGACCTTAGAGGCCATTGAATGTCTAACTGCCTAATTTTACAGATTAAGATACTAAGGTACAGAGAGATTAAGTAAAATGCTGAGGGTCACAAAGTTAGTGTCTATGGCAAGATTTAGACCTAAGTCTTCCTGACTTGAAGTACAATACTCTGTCCTCTGTACCACCCAACTTCTGTGCTGTCTTGCTGACCTGATGAATTCTCATTGAGAGTGCAAGAATGCCTTCTTGGACACAAAGATAGTACCCATTATTACTTTTTTAAAATTAATAACACATAATCATAGTAACAGCAGCTTCCATGCATATAGATTTAAGTTGAAAATGTTATACATTATTATTTTTTTTGGGGGGGGGTGAGGCAGTCAGGGTTAAGTGATTTACCCAGGGTCATCTAACCAGTAAGTTCAAGTATCTGAGGCCGAATTTGAACTCAGGTCCTCCTGACTCCAGGGCCAGGGCTTTATTCATGGCGCCACCTAGCTGCCCCTGCATACACTATTTAAATTTGATCTAGCCTTACCCTTCAAAACCTCCTTTCTAAATAGTCTTTATGGGAAAGATTTCTGTGAATTATGGTTATTCTCAGCTGCTTCATCATAATACTAACTCACATATATATGGCTCAGTATCCTCATTTGTAAAATAAGAATTTAGGACTAGCTGGTTTCTGAAGTCCTTCCCAGCTCATCTATGATCCCGTGATTATTTTAGAAGCTAGTTCTGCTTCAGAAATATGTTTGAATAGGTTACCTCTGGTGTCAATTCCAATTTACTAATTCTAAGGGTCTTTTTAGTAGCTGCTGACCTTGGTTTCTTTGCTGTTCCAGTGACCTGTCTCAGAGCTCAGTTCCATTATTCAGCTATGGAGGAATGAAATATCCCTAACTAAAGAGATTGCTTATGTGATGCAGTTAAAATAAGGTTGACTCTGTACCTAGCAGAAGTTTCTCTGTATCTGCAGATTTAAGACACTGCCTCTAATGAGTGTATTGGTGTTGACTCCTTTAAGGACTATATGCAAACTCAATCAGGGCATCTTTTACTCAGTCAGCCTCTTTAACTTTATAGCTTTGACTTCATTATAGCATTTTAAAAAACACATCATTATAAAATGCATCATAAAATTTTCCTACTCATCCTTTGGATATTGTACTCATAATACCTGAGATACATGGGAAACATCTGAGCATTTGAAAACATTGTCGTGATTCCTCACTGGTGGATACCAGCCAACTTCTCTCCTCCCTCAAAGATATTAAATGTTGTATCATCTCAATACAACTTCTGTGTGGCCTTTTGCTGTCACTTTTACATATTAGGAGTCTGCATGCTTATTCTGGTATTCATCTTTAGGTTATTGATGGGTCATGTCCATGGCTTCTAAATCAGTTCCTAGAGCAAGAAAACATATAGAAAAATCACTTCATGAACCTTTTCCCCTCATCTGTAAAATGATATCTTTAGAATAGATGATGTCTACGACTTTGTAGTTCTAAATCCTAAGATCCTTTAATTTTGTTCCAAAGGTGGTGAGATAAATCACACTAGACCAGGAATTAGAAAATATGGCTTTGAGACCTGCTTCCTTCCCATATGTATTATGTGAGCTTGGCCATTTACTTCTATCTTAGAACCTTTGTTTTTTTTTTCATCTGTAAAATGGAGATAATTCTACTAGTACAACTCTTCTGAGAAAAGTACTTTACATTTTTATAGTAAAGCACTATAAATATGACTACTTTAACCTTGGTCAATGTATTTAACTTCCTGACTCTCAATTCCTGATATGTAAAAGGAAGAATAATATTTTAACTACCTGTATCATAGGAGAGGTAGTATAGTATAATGAAATGAACAATGGATTTGGAATCAAGAGATCTGAATTGGAATGCTGCTTCTAACACATAATAAATGTGAAATCTTGGCCAGGTCACTTAATTTCTCTGATATACAGCTATAAAGGGGGTACAGTGCTTCCATATAGCAGAGTGAAGAAAAATAGGAGGTTTAGGGGACTATAATATTAACATGAGTCAACTCTGTGCCAAGGCAGTGAACAAAAAGGTAATGATATTCTAGACGGCCTGTGTGTACTTAAGGTACCTCTAGAATGCACTAAGAGAAGCATAATATTGAGAATGAGACAGGTGAGAATTTTAGTTGTACTCTTCCTTGGGTTACATCAGACCTGGAGGAACTATGTCTCATTCTGGGCACTACATTTTGGGAAAAACATTGACAAACTAGAGTGCATGCAGAAGAGGGCAACCATAATGATGGAAGAACTGGAAATCATGACATTGAGAATCATTTGAAATACATCAGGATAATTAGACTAAAGAAAAGACCTGAGGGGATGTTCATGGTAACTACATTTAAGTATTTGAAGGCTTGTCATGTGGAAAAGAGATTAGACTTGTTCTGCATGTCCTCATAGGGCATATCTAGTAACAATGAATTAAAGCTGCAGAGAAGCACATTTTATCTTGTTATTAAAAAAAACCTTCCTAACAATTAGAGCTATCTGAAAGTGGAATTTGGTGCTTCAAGAGTAAATGAGTTTCCCAATGTTGGAGGACTTCAGCCAGAAGTTGAGCATCCCTCCCCTTCAGATACTCATAGAACTAGATGATCTTTAGTGCCCTTCCAACTCAGAGATACTGGGTCTGTTTGTAACTTACACCACTTATCTAACAGGATTTCTGTGGGGGAAGTGCTTTTTAAACTCTAAAGTTCTATATAAATATGAGTTATTTTTAATTATTACTGTCATAGACAATATTATTTAATTTTAATATTGTTTCAGCCCTTCTTGGATAATTATATAATTCTAAATTATCAACACAACATTGAAATGTATACATTTTTTTCTTTTTAGGTTCTTTCCTTACTCTTTAAACAATTTCCCTTCTTTCCTCCTGGAAATGCCATCAATTTCCCTATTTCTGTTGAGGGCACCACCATCCTCCCAGTCACCCAGGTTTGTAACCTTGGAGTCATTTTTGACTCTTCCCTCTCCCCCAACCCCCATATCCAACCAGTTGCCAAGTCCTATTGGTTCTACCATCACATCTCTTGCATCCATCCCCTTTTGTTCATTCCCAGGGCTTCCACTCTAGTTTAGGCCTTCATCATCTCTCATCTGGACTGTTGTAATAGCTTCATAATTAGTTTCCCTATTTCTAGACTCTTCCCTATCCACACAGATCTAGAGCAGACTTCTTAGTGTATAGCATCACAGGACCACAGATTTGGAGCTGGAAAGGACCTTAGCAGACATCTAATCCAACCCCCTAATTTTATAGATGAGGAAAATGGCATCCAGAAAGAGTAAGTGCATTGCTCAAAGTCAGAATCATAGTAAGTGGCAGAGCCAGGATTTGAACCAAGGTTCTCTGATATTCAAATCCAGCAGATCTGCTCATATTATTCCCTTGTAAAACCATCAGTGGCTCCCTATTGTCTCTATAATACATATAGATTCCTTACTGTGATATTTAAGGACCTCCAAAGTCTGGCTTCTTTCTGGTCTTATTTCACCTTTGCATTCTCTGTATTTCAGCCAAACTGGGTAACTGATTGTTCCCTCAGTGAGGTACTTCCCCTCCTACTTCTGCGCCATTGCACAAGCCATTCTCCATACTGGAATATACCACTTTCTCATCTTTGACTCTCAGAAACCTTATTTTCTTTAAGGTTCATTTCTTGTCATCTCTGTGAAGCCTTTTCTGTCAAGTGCTTAGTGTTTGCTCTCACCTCAAATTACTTTTTATTTACCTATCTTTTCATGTTATACCCACCTCCAGTAAAATGTAAGCTCCTGGAGGGCAGAGGCTATTTCATTGTCTGTTTCCCTAGTGCCTAGCATAGTACCTTGCATGTAGTAGACGTTTAATGAATGTTTGTTGACTTGAATGCAATCAAATGTTATCCTGTATACACCAAAAGAATAATAAATTGTAAGTTACTTAGGAGCAAATGTCATCTATATTTTTCTTTAAAAAAAAAAGCTTACCTTTTTTTTTGCTATTCTGTACTTAACAAACACCAATAATACTCATCCTTTCCCCTACTCTGAATATGAAAAAACCTTCCTTTTGCTCTATTTTTCCATATTAGCACTTTGTAAATGTATTTATAAATCTCAAAATGCTCTGTAAATGTAAACTATTGTCATTGGCATCATCACTGTCATCACCATCACGACCATCATCATCACCACTGCCACCACTATCATCATCACTATGATTGTCATCATCAAACCTCATGAGGCACAGGGAGATGAAGATTTGGTTAAAGGTTGTGAATGTGTATAGTAAAGTCTGGAACCTGAATTTCCCTTGACTCCTCAGATACTATTGAGTAGTGTCACTCATCTACTAATAGAATATATTTTTCTTCAACTAGAAAGCATAGAGGAGTTATTCAAGTGGCCTTATACCACAAAAGGGAACAAAAATTTACTAAAAATCATGTCATTAAGAACATATATCACTCTTCCACCAATGAAAGGAATCTTTGTCATAGATTACACTTCCTTTTTCCATGTCTATGGTGGTGGTGGTGGGATTAGAACTTTGTGGGGCTATTCAAATAGAGCAAAGCACTGCTTTTCCAAAATCTGAGATGTATAAAATGAGAACTATTGGAAGTGATTAGATATGGTTTCTAGTACTTTAAAACCCTGATTTTATTGTTTATATATGAACATTTTTTCTCTGTTTTCATTTTAGATGTCATGACTGTGGGGCCATTCTTGAAGAATATGATGAGGAAACACTAGGGCTAGCCATTGTAGTGCTCTCCACATTCATCCACCTAAGTCCAGATCTTGCGGCTCCTTTGTTGCTGGATATCATGCAATCTGTGGGAAGGTGAATCCATTTTCTGGCTTTCTAGATGGGAAGAATTTCTCCCCCCTACTATGAATTTCTATGATACCAAACCAAATAATTCAATAATGAAGGAACTCATTCATTCATTGGTTGTTTGGTAAGAATAATACCAAATAACTGGACTGACTCAATTTTATTGCATATGGTTTTTGTTTTAATTTTTATTGAACACAATTAATTTGTGAACTGAATTTGTCAGTTGTTTGGATGTTGTGACACAATTTCAGAGAAGTATTGTAGGCAATCCTCAAGCTCAGTCTCTTGTGAGCAATGAGGCAACATATACTAGTATTGAGCAGTCTCTATCCTGCCCTGATCTTGGTAAACCCACAAACGAGTTTTATTGAATGAGCAGAAATGTACTTGGAAGTAATAGAATCTATTGAATAGGGCAAGGAAATAAATATGGCAGATTTCAAAGATTAGGCTGGCCCTGAGAAATGAAGGAAAAGAAGTAACTTGAGGGATACAGGTCCTTCATCCTGATTAAATGATAAATGCATTAAGCTTAGTTGCCTTAGGCCGTTTATTAGGATAAACATGTCTGATGTGGTAGATCTTTCAGAAGACAGACATATGAAAACTCATAACAGCCATAAACTAGTTATGTGTCTGTTGGTAAGTTACTTCCCTTCTCAGTTTTTTGCCTCCTCTCCTCTCTTCTCACCTAGAAATTATTCCTTACAATTTGGAAAGGAGACTACATCAAGGTAAAGAGTAACCACAGTTGTCAGTCCCTTACTACCAAGGTTTGTTTATACCCTATATTCCAAGGTCCTATGGTAAGTGGGAGCAAAAAGATTATACAGACTTGCCCAGCTATATTGCTATGTAGACAGAAGAGTATCCAAGAGTCCAAGTGAACATCATGGGAATTTCAAGAGTAAAGAACTAAGAGGTTAAATACTAAGTCCTACTTTTATTATCATATATCCCAGCTTGGAACAGTTGAGAAGTGATGTTTATTTCACATCAGATCTACTTGGCAGATTCAGGAAATGAAATTTTCATTTAGGGAGTTTCTACTATTTCTTACTATTAATACTAAAGAATTCTATAACAGTGAGAATTATTAACATAGGCTGATACTATACCATGAAACAACCAACTGACAAAGAGAAACTACTTAAAGATAAATCTTCTGAAGAAAGTTTTTCCTTAAACAAAACATATTAAAATTTTGCTTTTCTCTCCCTTTGGCAAAGAAACACTTCATACTAAGTACCTTAAAGTGCAGCAGCTGAGAGATGAGAGAAATTAAAAGCAGTGGTCCTGATCTATAATGTTTCTTTAGGGGAAGAGGGCCTTTGTTATAGGCTTCATTGTGTCCTGTTATTTTCATTTTATTACGGACAGCTGTGTTTTCGGGGAAGTGATTTGATCTATTATATAACTAAATCCAAGAAATAATGAATTATACTAAAATGGATTAAATTGAGTCAAATGAATTCTGCCACATATCGTGTTACAGCACTGTCTCTGATATGACTACAAAACCCCTATTTGTGCTGGCTGGCTGAATCCATAAAGGGGGGCTAGATACTTCTTCCTTAAGGTTCTAGAGTTAATTGTGGAGGGCTAAAGGTATCTTTCTAATGCCATTGCTTATGAGTCCCCACTGGAGTGCTTTACCTGTGATTATTATTTGCTGTCTGTTAGCCAGCCAGAGCTAATTAGATTTTAGTTGGGGTTATTAGGGGGAAAACACATATTTATTTAATTCCTACTACATTCCAGGTATTGAATAAACTAGTGAATTAAATCTTGCTTCAAATTACCCGTCTCCCTGCCCCTGGAATACTATTTGAAATAATTTTTTTATTAAATAGATATGATGACCAATTACTATCATAAATACTAATTGGCATCTATTCTGGGGGAGACTTTTGGATTGGGGATGTGAAATTAGGCACTGTGTAAATTGTTAATCTGTTTACATAAAATACTCTAAATTATTCTGGCTAGGAGGCATATAATTTGATATTAGAAATAGTTTTGATGGGTTGGATAAAATTTGAAGATTTTTTTTGGGGGAACTACCTGATAGGACTAATGGGAAATATCATGTTATTTTGGAAAGAATGCTGAATTTGGAGTTAGAAGACCTGGGCTTTACTCCTGACTCCTCTGCTGCTTATCCCCATGTGACCTTGAATAAGTAATTTTCCTTTTTGGATATCAGTTCCTTTTCTGTAAAATGAGGGATTGGATTAGGTTGACTTTTAAGGTTCTTTCCAGTATCCATGGTGCATTTATGGAGCATTTGATAATGTTTCTAGGTTCATGTCAATTTCTAATTTTCCTGATATTGTATTCTGTGACCAAGGTTAGGCCATTTCGGTGACTATATTTTTTTGGTATTTTGTTTAGATTGGCATCCAGCACCAGTTTTTCCAACCAAGCAGAAAGGTAAGGTCCCAAAGTAAGCCAAATACATTTTCTCTATCCTTCCCTCTTTTTTCTTTTTACATTCTTGCATTTTTAACATCTATACTATACTATAGTATATTAGGGGTATACTACAGACAGTACACATGGGCCAACAGACAGGAACTGGGTTTGAACCTCAGCTCTCTCACTTACAAACTGGGTGACAGTGGGTTCTTTATTTATAAAATGGGAATAGTTCATTTGACCACTTCAAAGTTTCAGGTGACTCAAAGGGCAATAGAGGGATGTATGGTGGGATACATACTTCCACTTTCAATCTGGAAGAAGAGGAGTAAAGGATATTATTGAGGAGATAGGTGATTGAAAAGGAGGTGGGCCAGCTATATGGAATGCAACTGGTAACAGATAGACTCATTGCTGCACAGATAGTAATAAAACATGAAATGACCTAGAGAAAGGCCTCCACCACATTGGATAAATGCCATACAGAAGATATATGGAAAAATAGAGGAAAAATGGCACAAGATGAAGTGTGGTCTGTATTGGTAAAAGGAGTATCCATATCAATGAGATCATGAATCCATTGATAAATTAGAGCATATAAGTATGAATCAGCTCACAGGGGCCTATGAAACTCTGGTTATGAAATCCCTTTATAACATTAAAGTGCTATCTAAGTATAAGATGATTTTCGTTTCTATCAATTATAATAATGTTTATAGATGGTCTAAAATCTGTGATTCTTAGTGTCCTTAGGCTCAACAGTACCCCCTGTCATTATTATACTTATTGTTACTGTATTATTATAATTCTTTTCTGTAATGAAGATTTTATCTATGAATTTTAGAATATGCAGAGTATGTGACAATAGGGTCATCTGTCTTTATTTCTTATGATATCAGGTCAAATTATTATTATTTTTTTGGAACTCTTTTTTTTTCTGAGTCCTGGAAACATTTTCTTTTCTTTCACTTCTTTAATGGAACCCCTGTCTTTCCAAAGATACATGGGTTTTATTACAAGGTTTCCTCATTTTCATAACTGTGACACGAATTTCTTGTATTACCAAGTATCAAGGTCAGATCCTAGAGAGGTTTTGGAAATTTTTATCAGTGTCTATAGTTAAAATTACAAATAAGATTTGACTTGATTTCATTGATAATGTAAGGTCATTTAGGCCTTACCCCCTAAGCAAGGCTATACATAGCATAGAAATATGTTCAACAGATGCAGGTTCCTGAATTGTTGGATATTTTTGGATGCTGATTTGCCTTTTTTGTGTAAGCTACATTGCCTAGTCCACAAAGCTCATTAAAAATGCACCATGTTACTTGATATAACTTATACATGGACACAAATGTTCATTTGAATTTAGGTCCAGGAAAAAACACAATCTTTTGCTTTGAATTATGTCTTTTATAGTCACTAAAAAAGATTCCACAAACTCTTAAAGATTGAAGTTGCTGAGACATCACGATTTGAAACACAAACTTTTAAGAACAACAGGCTCTTGTGGATCATAGGTCATATAGTCCAGCCTCTATTTGAAATATTAATCCGGTCTACATTATATTTGAACTTCTTCATTTCTTTTTTTGATAGTTGTTAAGAAATTAAGAAATTTTTTATTCTATTGATTTGAAATCTGTTTCCCTGTAATTTCTTTTACAAAATATTTTTTCATTAACAAGAATTTGCTTTCTCTCCTTACTTCACTCTTTGAAAAAATAAAGAAAAACAAAACCTTAAGAAAAATATGCATGTTCAAGCAAAACAAACATTAACCATGTAACAATGAATATTTCATTCAGCATCTTGAGTCCATTGCCTCTCTGTCAGGAGATGAGTAGCATTCTTCATCATTGTTCTTTTGGAACTGTGATCGGTCATTGTATTGATTAGAGTTATTAAATATTTTAAAGTAGTTTGTCTTTACAATGTCATTCACTTTACTCTACATCACTTTATATATGTCTTCTTGGTTTACTCAGAAACTATTTTTTTATAATTTCTTAAGATGTTCCATTGCATTCATACAACATAATTTGTTCAGTCATATACAAGTGATAGCTCCCCTCCCGCCCACCATTTCTGTCACTATAAAAGAGCCACTGTAAATATTTTTGCATCTATGGGTGGATCCTTTTTCACTTTCCTTGATCTCTTTGGGGTATAGGCTGCATTGATCATGTCCAAAAAAATACATTTCAGTCGCACCCTGAGTTCATCACCTCTCTATCAAGAGGGGAGTAACATGTTTCTCACAGTTCTCTGGAATTAGAGTTAGTCAGTGTGTGGATCAGTTTCCTTCCCCTATCTTTAAAAATAGGAAAAGGGTAGTGTGAGTGTAGTGTGCTCAGTACTAGTGTTCTAGGTCTGATGCAATCTACTTCTGCTTCCCTGCCCCCTTTCTTTCTGTTGCCCAGAACCCAATCATAGATTTTTATCCTTTATTTTTTTAAACTTCTCTTTGAAATCTACCCTCGATCATTAGTTTATTTTGCTTAGAATAAATCCTTCCCATAGTTTTCCCTCCTTCTTCATCCTTCTTCTTCCTTCTCCCTTTCCCCTTCTGTTTCCTTGTAGAGTAATTGTATTTCTGTACTCAGTTGTGTGTGTATATATTTTTTCCCTCCTCTGAAACCAATTCTGATGAAAATGAGGCGGAAGTGCCACCTACTCCCCTACCCATTCTTCCACTAAATTGTCTGAGATCATTTCCCATACCATTTCTCTTCCTTTTCCCTTCTGGTATATTCCTTTCCCCTCTCTTTTCTTTTTTCTTTTAAGATCATCAAGAATTTAAAAAGACCATTCCCAGGCCCTCTGTCTTATTAGAATCCCTTTATGACCTCTGATGATGGTAGGGTTCTCAGGGAACACATGTATCATATGCCTATTTAAGAATGCAAACAATGAATCCTTGTTTATACTTATGATTGCTTGTTCATTTTTACCTTTATATGTTTATGTGGTACAGTGCCAGATTTGAAGTCAGCAAGCCCCAAGCTCAAATCTGTCCTCAGATACTTATTAGCTGTGTGACTCTGTATAAAAGTCACTTTAACTTCTGTCTGCTTCAATTTCCCCATATATAAAATGAAGATAACAAAAGCATGTACCTTTCAGTTTCATTGTGAGAATCAAATGACGTAACATTTGTTAAAGTGCTTTGCAAAACTTAAAGGGCTATATACATAGTACTATTCTTGTAATTATTTATTATTTCAAAATTTCTACTCAGCTATGGTCTTTTCATCAGGAATGCTTGCAAATCTTCTATTCACAGTAAAGGACCATTTCGCCCTGTAGAATTATGCTCAGTTTTGCTGGGTTGTTATTGCTGTTGTTAATAATAGTAATAACAATAACTAATATTTATATTGTGCCTGTTGTATGCTGGGCACTGTGCTATGCACTTTGCAAATACTATCTCATTTGATCCTCACAACAAGCCTGAGAGGTAGGTGCTATTACTATCACCTCCATTTTAAAGATGAGGAAATTGAGGCAGACAGAGGTTAAGTGGCTTGTCCAAGATCACATAGCTACTAAGTGTCAGGCTAGATTTGAACTCAGGACTTCTTGACTCTAGTTCTAACATTTTTCTCCACGGTGCCACCTAGCTGCCTTGGTTGTAAGTCATATTTTTTGCCCTCTGAAACATATTTCAAGCTCTTTACTGCTTTATATTGATGACTACTTAATCTTGTATAATCCTGACTATAACTTCTTGGGACTTGAATTTGTTTTTTTTCTTTGACCAGGAAGCTCTGGATTTTGGCTATAATATTCCTGGGCATTTTTATTATGGGTTTTCTTTTGGGAAGTGACTAGGAGGTTCTTTCTATTTTCACTTTGCTCTCTGGTTTTAAGAAATCTGGGCAGTTTTCTTTCAAGTTTCTTGAAATATGATGTCTAATATCTCTTTTTTTTGGTCATGGTTTTCAGGTAGTCCAGTGATTCTTAAATTATCTCTCGTCAGTCTGTTATCCAGGTCAGTTGTTTTTGCTATGAGGTACCTTATACTTCTGTTTTTTTCAGCCCTTTGACTTTTTGAAAAAACATTTCTTGTTGACTCATGGGGTCAGAAACCTCTTTTTGGGTCAGTCTAATTTTCAAGGAGTCTGTTGCTTGGGTGAATTTATTACATACTTCTTGTGCCAAGTTGTTGATTATCTTTCCACTTCTTTCTTCCATAACTTTCATTTCTTTTCCATTATTTATTCTAGCACTCTAATTTTATTTATGAAATTATTTTTAGCTCTTAAAAACTTTTGCTTCATCTTTTTCTAGGAATTTAAGTTGAACATGTGCCCAATCTGTTTTTCTTTGGGCCTTTGCTTGTAGATGATTTGGAGTCATTCTCTTCTTGTGGGTTTAGGGCTCGAGTTCTTTGATACTAGCTCTTTATTCTTGTTTTGTTTGCTCATTTTCCCAGCCTTACTTCCTGACTTTGGATTTTTTGTTAGGTCAGGGTTGGGGTCAGAGCTACGGGCTGTTGCTTGATTTTGTACTTGCTCTCCACTCAGTACACAGTCTAAGGCCCTTAACCATGACCATTCCTCACTCTGGACCATTGCATGTAGGAACAGATTCCTTCTTCCATTTGCACTGGATGTGTAACCCAGCACTAGGTAGTAAATGATAGAGCTTTTAGCTGATACCTGTTCTTGCTTCCTGCACGAGGTCAGACCCCTCTGTGCCAGATCTGAGACCACTTCTTGCCTTGCCTGTTATACTGTACTATGCAGGCCCTTGTTCAGTCCTGGAATTGGAATGTCCTACATGACTGTTCTTTGCTAGATTTTATACTTAGTGTTTATAGATCTCTCACTCTGTCTCCCTATGTTTACCTGGCCTATAAATATGACTTGCTATAATTTTTTCTTAGATTTCCTGATCAGCACTTTTCTGGTGTAAGGTCTCAAAGTGGCACAGTGAGTAGAGTTCTGGGTCTGTAGGCAGGAAGTTAAAAAAATTTTACTTCTATTGTTTATTTTTTGTTTTGTCTGGCTTTTTGTGTTCCCATTTGGGGTTTTCTTGACAAAGATACTGGAGTGGTTTGACATTTTCTTCTCCAGCTCATTTTACAGAAAAGGAGATTGAGGCAAACAGGGATTAAGTGACTTGCCTAGGGTCACACAGCTAGTAAGTATCTGAGGCCTGATTTGAACTCATGAACATGAATCTTTCTGACTCAGGGTCTGACACTCTATCCACTGCACCACCTAGCTGCCCAGGAGTCAGGAAGACCCAAGTTCAAATCCAGCTTCAGACACTTACTAGCTCTGTGACCTTGGTCACCTCTGATTACCTCTGTTTCCTCAACTGTAAAATGGGAATAATAATAATACCTACCTCCCAGAATTGTTGTAAGATAATAGTTGTAAAACACTTAGTACAGTGCCGGGCATGTAGTAAGTACTAGCTATTATGATGCATTTTCTAGATCTTTGTTGAGGAAATCATGGTTGTATTTCTTTCTGCTACTCTACCATCTTGACTGGTCCTTTCTTTTAATTTTGAAGTATTGGTCATAGTACCAAGGAAAACAAATCTAACCCCTCTGACAATACTTCAAGTACTTTGAAGACAAATTTGATGTCTCTCCAAATCTCCAATTTGATGCCTCTTTTCTTTTTTAGACTAGTTCCTTCAACTGATACTTAGTAATTGTGGTTAGTGTCACGACAATTCAGAATGTAAACAATATAGTATTATAGTAAGACTTTCAGGATGTTGATTATTGAGTGGATTTTTGAATACAGCATTTTAGAGAATCCTTTTCCTCCCATTATCTGAGTTGGATTTTCAGAAAAGCCTTACACTAATGCCACAATTGTGGTTTGGAGGTGACCCTAGAGGTTCAGGCTATGCCACTGGGTTAAGAATGGCTATGAGTAAAAGCCTGATGATACACTATTTCTGCCATCCATTGATTTAGCCTAAATAAGTCCATTGTGGTTCATATCCAAAGACGGGTAATGAATCCATTGACCATGGCAGCTGTGGAAGGGTCAACAAATCTTTCACGATGATAACACTTTTCATTATATCTGGTTTCTGTATTCTTTATGATGCCTTCTTATTTATGTACATAAGGGTGTCTATAGATTCTTGTGGATATGAGGATTACTTCTTAGAATTATGTAACTGCAAGTGCTAACCTTTCTCATCCTGAGAAAAGTAAAAGAATCAGTATTGCTTGCTTTATAATATACAAATGTATAAAGACATTTATACACAACTATTAATAGGTAAGCCCTTTATCTCCTTATTAGCACCTTTATGTATTGGAAGTTTATTTATTATCCCTTGTGGAACCTGACTTAGTATTGCACATGTAAACTCCCAGCCTAGAATGCCACCCTTCTTTGCTCAAATAGTAACTTGATAGATAAAGGGTCCATCTGGACCTTGATGGTCCCATGGCATCCAGAATCATCCAAAAGACCCCATACATTCCTCTTGTTAGCTAAGCTTGAGGAAAGCAAGAAAAATTTCAGTCCTATACTCTTTTTTTCTCCTCAACCAGTTGCTTCAATCAAAGATTCCAAAGTATAGATCTGAAAACAGAGGTAGTAGATAATACCTTGGTTGTACCAGTAACTGTCCTGGAACACCTGAAGAGAAAGGGGCATATCCAATACACAGAAGATAAGACCTTTTTTTAGTAAAAGGAAGCCTAGAAGTAATTTTTGGATTTGCCATACCATTGCTCTGGTCTGGATATAGATTTGAAGTCCCAGGACATCTCTAATCTGTAGTGAGCTATAAAATTATCTTTTAATAAATTTCCTTTTGACATGTGAATCTTGTGCATATTTTCCTTTTCCCCTTCTTGGTGTAGATATAGGATTACCACAGTCTCTTATTTGGAGAGGCATCTGCTGTCAAATCAAGGAATTGAAATGGGTAGGAGAAATGATTTGGTTTTAGAAAACTGTGATTCCCCTGCCTACTATCTCCAAAATAGTTTAATGTTTAAAAAGCCCATTTTTTTTAAACAATAATAATCCTAAAAAACTATAGTCATCTTTTATTTAATGATGCCATAATATATGGCTGCATATCATGTAACACATCAATCTTGAAAGGACTGTTGTTAAAGGTAACAACAAATGTCATTAGAATGATGGTGGGAATAAGCAGTTAGCATGATAACTTACCTGTGAAAAGTATAATAAAAGAGATCATCAAGGACATGTATGATTGAATAAAAGAAGTGGACTGGTCATGTAGAAAGAAAGAAGGCTAGCACATGCTTGACAGCCCAAGTGTAACATTGTTCTTTATGAAATATTTAAAAAAGAGGAAAGTCTCCTGTGTGTTGTTTGGAGTCTTTGTAAATAATTTATGGAAGTAAATGGACAAAAAATTGCACAGGATGAGAAGGTATGGAGATATTGAAAATTGCAGGAGGAAATGGAGTATTCACATCAGAGAAATCACAAAACTGTTGAAGGATCGAAGTATCTTAAAAAAATAATTTTAGTTTTTTCACTGAACAAAAATAATTTTTTTCTCTTTCCAACCTTTCCCTTTTAAAATATCTTAATCACAGATTTCAGTTAGGAGGCTCTTCAATGACCATCTAGTCCAAACTCTACTTGAAAGGACCTCCAATTAGAACACATCCAACAAATACTCATTCAGCTACTGTTTTAAAATCTCTAACAAAGGATAATCTCAACCTTAGAAGTCAGCCTAAGACATCTCAAATAGGTAGCAACTTTCCTCTGACATCAAATCTAAATTTTCCCGTTTGTGCAACTTTCCCTCTCCTCCATTTTTCTTGATTCTGCTTACTGGGGCCAAATAGAGCAAGTCTAAACTCTTCTATGTGACATCCCATCACCCACTCAAATATAGCTGTCATATTCCCCAGTATGGGTAGAAAGGAAATTAATAGCAATAAAAGTGAACATATGGAACTGAGACATTTATCAGATCATTTCCATAAGGAAGCAAAGGGAAGTTTCCAAAAGAGTTCATGAAGCCTCAAAGGAAGGCTGAATATGTAGAGGTCAGATGGTTCCAAAGGAGGAATTCCAAGACTTTATTTCTTTCTTTTCTGACGTGCTCTGGAATACTTGAATTATTTTTTTAAATCTTTAATGCCTAAAGTGAAGAGCTTTTGGAGATAAATGCATCACTCCTTTAGAAGATGGGAACTCATTATCCTAGGTGGTTTTTTTTTCAATACTTTTCATTTGAACAAAATTGATTTAGCCTAGACTCATACGCTGTTAATTTTGGAAAAAACTTTAGAGATTATCTAGTCTGATGAAGGAACTGAGAGCAAGGAAATCTATTAGAATCCATCTGTTGACTTTTTCTGGGTTATGAGAGAGTGTAGTAGAATGGAAGGAACACTGGCCTCTAGTTTTCTCCAGGTGATCTTTGGCCTTCATTTACTTTATTTACCTGGGCAGAAGATGGTTCCTTATTAGACTAGGTGATTTCTAAAGTGCTTCCCAGCTCTAATAGCTTATATGTCTATACTAAATACATTTTATGGATTTTTAGAATTAGAAAGACCTGCAGATGTTGGAAAAATTAAGTAGAGGGCTTTTATTCTGTCATTTGCAAAGTGGGAATGTTAGGACATTCCTAAGATTCCTTTCATTTTTAAGATTCTGTGCACTTTGTTCTAGTGTTCTTTGTTTTATGATCCCTATTATCTCTAAGATTCTGTTTTCAGTGGTTTAACATCTATGTTCAATGGTCAATGTTCTGTGTTTCAGTATTACATGCTAAACTCTCCTTCCAACTCTATTATTGTGTGACCTAATATACCCTATAAATCTCACATTTTGTGTTCTTTCTCCTCAAAAGTCTATGTTTACAGTTTCTTCTAGCTCACACCTACCATGATTCTATATTTTTTAATTGTAAATTTTCACTGTTACTGAAGATAGGTATTACCATATCCACTTTATCTAGCACAAATTGCAGTAAGAGAATTAGTGTAAATCCTGATGCAAAGTTATTTCTTGGAATTTGGAGGAATGAAAAAAAGTTTCTTGACATCTTTTGCTTTTTCTCCTTCTTTCATCCCAGCATGATGATCCCTGGTAATGCTGCAGGGGTGGCGAAGCAGTTTCTCCGCTGTATCTTTCATCAGCTAGCTCCCAATGGGATATTTCCACAGCTGTTTCAGAGCAGTATAAAAGGTAATTCTTTAGACACTTAATATGTGGCCAGTCATTCAGATCTGAAACTCTGCTAATTTAGATTGTTATCTTTCCAGATGGGAGTTTTTTACGAACGTTAGCTACATCTCTCATGGACTTCAATGAGCTTAGTTCCATTGCTGCACTCAGTCAGCTGTTGGAGGTAGGTTTTCCAGAAAGATATTTCAAATCTTGTCTAGACCAGGAGTAATTTGAAAATACTGATACATGGAAAAAGTCAATTTCCTTTTATCTGAAAAATCTGGAGACCCCCTAACTTCCTTATAACTGATAGTGTTTTCTCTGTCACTTTGGGGATTTTTGGAGCCTTTGGCCCATATTTGGTAGTTGAAAATGGGTTTAGGGACCAGTTTTAAAGATTTTATCTCCCTTTCAAAATATCTTAGAACTTTATAAATACCTATTATGTTCAAGGTCCAGTTCTGGACAGTGGAAATAAAAAGCCAATTTTGTTCCTGCCCTCAAGAAATTTGCAATCTTGTAGTCATATTAAATATTTGTACTAAGTAATGCAATACAAATTAGAATTAGAAAAGTAGAAAGAGAAATCAGAGAGGTATGGACAGCTAAGGGATGGAAGACCCTCTTCTAACTGGAGGGACCAGAGAAAGTCTTAGCCTGTGGGTAGCCAGGCACCAGAAGGCTGTGGCCACGGGAGCTGGTAATCTTTTTTCCCATCCTTTATCTGCCCTTGCACTTTGTCTGGAGATCTTTGCTCTTGGGTTGTCTATCTCCTTAATAGAGGAATGAAGCTTCCCAGTACTGAAGTTTTAACATCACCTCAGGCTCCTGATGAATCTGTTTTGGCATTAATCTAATGGGATCTCTCTGATGGAAGCAATAAAAGACATAGCCAGAGTATTCTTACCCCCATTTTAAATACAGAGGAACTGAGACTTAGAAGTTAAATGATATGTCCAGGGTTACACAGCTATTAAGCATCTGAGACAAGATTTGCCCTCAAGTCTTCTCAAATTCAAGTTCAGCACTCTATTCATTGGCCTGGAAACATAGGCTGTAACCACAATAAAATCCAAAAAGGAGAGCAGTGTTAACAAATACTGAGTTTTCCTTATATTCCTGTTTAATTGACTTAGGATTGTTAGGATGTTGGCCACCTTCTAGCATCTGAAGGACTGTCATAAGGAATAGGGATTAGATTTATTCAGTTACGTCTAGAGGACAGACTTAGGGAAAATGAATAAGAGTAAAGTGGGTAATTTCAGTCCCCTCTAAGGAATAATTTCCTAATAATCAGAGCTCTGCCAGAATGGATTATGCTATTTTAGGAAATGTCATTGGTTATACTTGAACTGAGAATAGTGACCAATCTTTAGGGATGTTGTAGAGTGGATTCATGCCTCATGGACTTAGATGACCCTTAAGTTCCCTCTGCCTGGTACCGTATAAGACTCTGGTGAGGATAGTCAAAATGGTATCCTTAGTGTTCAAAGATGAAGCTATTTATACACATTAATTGCATATGTCTATATTCCTCCATTTTTTTTTTCATTATAGTATATTGACTCATCCACTCTCTTGCCAGCATCCCTTGTGACCAAGGGTACATATTTATGAGATGACTGGCTAAAGTTAATACTATTTACTGCCTGAAGCAGGTCCTGCATCCTTCAGTAATTAAGGAAATCCTTGGTCTGGAGGAAAGGTAACCCTTACCAATAGCAGAAGGAACCAAAACTAGGGTCAAGGGAGATAAGAAATAATCTAAAGGCCAGGCTAGTTGATTTCTTTTTAAAAATTATCTTTCTTCTTTTTAAAAATATGTCTTATTGGCTCTAGTTCATTTTTTATAAGGTGGTGATATTAAAGGTACGGTGACAAGTGGTGATGTTATATTTGTCCAGAGTTCAAGACTTTGGGAATCTCCTGAAAATATCCTGAAAAAGAGGGATCCCAAATGCAGGGATGTGGGAAAGTTGATTTAAGTTTATACTCAGAATGCCTTCTGTGAGCCCATTTGAATTGTTTACACCTTTTCCTGAGTCACAGGTTAAACAGTTAGAGGGTATAGAAAACAAAAGTAATTGGAACAAAGGGGGTCAAACCCATGATTTGTTAGCATTAAACTCTAAATAACTAAAACAACTATTTATAGGCTACTCTGCATTTTAATTCTGGGTATAATATTTGAGTACATCATGATATCATCAGCAACTAACTCAATGGTTGTCCATTGAGTGCAAGTCATCATCAATGCAATACGTGTTCTTCACCAGTTTTGTTTTGTTTTCATGAATAGACAGGTCAGTCTTGTTTGAATGATTGAATATCACACTGGGGAGGCCCTCTAGTGTTCTGAGACCTAGTGTAATCACCACAAAGTCACCTGCTAAAAGGAGAATCTATAGATCATTTCCATCCACAAGTAATCCCTTTTTTATTTGCATTTTTTTGGGTTCAGCTGACTCTTGAGTAATTATGGGTTCTTGAAATACTGAAATAAGTTGGTAATTGTTAGTGGTTTAAAAGAATATTTTTAAAGCTCGTGATACAATGTATGCATATCTGATTTTTTAGTAGTTCAGACCCTATACTTTTTTTGTATTCTCTAGGGTTTGAATAACAAAAAGAATTTACCAGCAGGGGGTGCCATGTTACGCTGCTTAGAAAACATTGCCACCTTCATGGAAGCTTTGCCAATGGATTCTCCCAGCAACCTCTGGACTACCATCAGTAACCAGTTTCAGACTTTCTTTACCAAACTGCCTTGTGTTTTACCTCTGAAGGTATGAAGTAATCAGATTTCTTTTTAATAGTTTGCTACTAGTTGCAATTTCCTATTGACCAAGTCTTGTGAGACCCAAACTCAAGAAACAAAGACCTGAGTAGTATAATGCTATTGTTATGGAAAGCTCCAAATAGGAATTCCTGCTGGGCACAGAACAGAGAATATGATTCTTCTCATTTCCCCAAAGCTCATGAGGCAAAAATAATATACTCAGGTTTTCCTTTGAACTGATAAACAAGGAAAGGAAGGTCTATAGGTTGTGCTTGTGGAAAGATCTACTGCAATGGGCATTGTTAGAAAGAATAATTATTGTTCTCTAAAGAAGGTGAATACTGCATTTGAAAGTGTGTTGAATTTGGAGTCAGAAGACCTAAGTCTAAATCCCATCTCTTTCACTTAGTAGTGTGTGTGTGACCTTGAACAAGTCACTTAACCACACTAGGCCTCAGTTTCTTCATCTGAAAATAAGGGTGATGTACTAGATGACTAGTTTCTTTCCAGCAGTGAATTCATGGCCTTGTGAGTATGGGGGAGCTAGAATAATAAACATAAAGGTGTTTGATCATTTGTTTACCATATTAGAACAAATGATATTATTTTTCGACCATTCTCTGACTTCCTACTCTCATAGCTGTAATGGTAAGAGGAGAGTCAGCATAGTATAGTAGATTATATGATGAACTTGAAGTCAGGAAAATCTGGACTCATATACTGCTTCTCACAGGAATGATGAGGTAGGTAGCCAGACTGCAGAGAGTTAAGAAGAGAGTGAGAAGAACGGAAATAAGGAGCACCTGCTGTAGACAGTTTTCTCAAGGAGTTTAGCTAAGAAAGGAAGGAGAGATAGGAAGATGGCTTGTGGCGATGAATGGTTCAAGAGACGGTTTTTTGAGTATAGGGAAGACATGGGTGTGTTTGTAGGAAGTAGGGAAGGAGCCATTAGGTAATGAGAGATTAAAAATAGGTCAGAGTGGGGATGATAGAGAGTGCAGGATGGAATGGGATCTTTGCATATGTAGAGGGGTGCTTGATATTTTCAAGGTGGAGAGTCTTTTTGTGGGACAAAGGTAAAGGAGGAGATGATAACCGAAGACATCTGAGTGACATAAGATGAGGAAGAGGAAAGAAGAGGGAGCTCTCAGTGAATAATCTCAATTCATTTTTATTGAAATATGAGGCCAGATTCTCAGCTGAGAAGGTTGAGGGAGGGGAAGTTGTATGAGGTTTGAGAAGGAATGTAAATATTTAGAAAAATGTAAAAGGAATGCCTTGTTGTATTGATGTCCCAGTTGAAATTTTATAACAAATTTGTGGTGGACCCATTCAACACAGTTTTGTGATTTTCTCTACCTTCATTCAGCAGTATATGAATAGGAATGAAGACAGTAGATGATAATATTCCAAGGTTAGTGTTGGCAAGGCAAGTTCTCCAGTAGGATCTTGAAGTACTCGAGAAAAGAGGACAGTATAGAGTCGAACTAGTTCACAAAGGGGTAAAGATTGGAAGGGCAGAGAGTATAGCCAATGCAAGTGTGATGGCCTCAGAAGAACTGAGGGGTAGATGGATTGGAGGTCATTGTGAGGATAAAGAACAAGGTTTGGAGTTGCAAGACAGAAGGAGAGGTGTAGTGACAACAGATTGTAATCAGATAAAGAATTTCAGATTTCATGAACGTGAATGTGGAATGCTTGTGAGTTATGAAAAGATCAAGAGTATGATATCTCTTTGTATTTCTGTGGTTGGGTATAGCAGTAAGTTATGGGAAATGAGTTAGTTTAGGAATTGGGAGGTTAGAGTGTTTGAGAAAGAATCATTAAGCATATTTAAATCCTGTATTATGAGGGAAGGAGTTGGGTAGCAAAGACTCTAAATCAGACCCTGGGGAGTGTTTCTAGAAGTGTCCTAAGGAGTGATTTTAGGAGTGTTCTAGAAGTTGGTAGACAATAACCCCCAGGATCTTGATTGGATAAGTATGGATTGAATGACCATCTAAATGATGGTGGTAGAGGGAGAATTTGGAAGTGGCAATGGAGAGCAAGGAATATAGCAAGGAATACTCCCACACCGTGATCAGCAAGTCAGGGGGTATGATAAATGTGCACCAGTGCTAGAAAAGGTAGATGGAGAAAATGTATCATTAGGAACAGGAGGAGGTCAGATCTCAATGAATGCCAGAGTGAAATAGGAAAAGGTTTACAAGGAAAACCGTTACCTATAGAGCATTCATTTCAGAGAGCACAGTGGAAGGGTTGGGTAACTTTACAGTGGGACATTGGGGGAGGGAGGAGGTTGGGTCGAGGGGGGTGTGAATTAAGGGAGCAGGCAGTGGGGGATGGAGAATGATGTTTGAACAGTGGCATTCAAAATAGCTGAAATATGGAAGGTATGACAGCATGGAAGTATGTTGGTCATTGAGGAATGTATTCAGGTAGGTTATCATTGTTACTAGAGGTTTGGCTTTGAGTGGACTTGTCAGAGGGCATCAGGCAGCTTTGTGGCTGGAAAGTGAAGGGAAGAATGGAGGGAGTGAGGAAGGTGCCTAAGCTGAGTCAAGATAAGCCCTCATGGAGGTGGAGGTGGTCAGAGAATGTACTTGAAGCCACTGAGGGATGGCTGCTCAGGGAGGCAGGTACAATCCAGGCAGCTCTTGTGGAGATGATGTAGATAATTAGAAAATAGACCTGGAGTTTGGTAGCTTCATCTTTGAATTCAAGGGCAAGTCAATAACTTAGCTGAATTTTCCTTTTTGCCAGTCATACTATAATAATTATAACTCACACTAAATAAAGCACTTTGAAGTTTGCAAAATGGTCTGTGTGTATTATCTGATTGGATCCTTACATAACCCTTTGAAATAGGTGCTGCTAGTATCCTCTTTCTAAAGATGAGGGAACTTCAATGCCTCATAGTCTTCATAGAGGTAACTTAGTTCTATCCATCTGCAAAGGAATATAGACTTGGTGATGGATGACATATCTTGTCTATGGATCTTGTCTAAATCTGGAGAGGTTCATTACTATGTTGGCCAAGGCAAATCTCAAAGACTACTTAAAGAGCTGTTTCAGTCTTCATTGGTGGAGGTAGTACTGAAGTATTTGTAATTGTATATTCTCATTTGTTTCTCTGAATATTTTTTAAATAAATAAATTTATTTTTTAAATAAAAGTTCTTTTAGTTTCTGTAATATAAAGTTAGTAACATTTTTGTTTCTGAAATAAAATATTTTGAAAATAAGTTTGAATTCATATCAGTTACTGACTCTCCTTTGTGTGCAATAGACATTTTTTTTCCCATTTCATAGTACTGTAAGACTTAGAACCAGAAGGGATGTTAGAGATGATCTAGTCCCTTCTTTGCATATGAGGATACTGAAGACTTGATAGGGGAAATGAATGTTCGAGACCATACTGGGTGTGAAGAACCAGACCTAGGATAATAAGGCCCCTTCTCTGACTCCAGATATGGTGCTCTTTCAATTGTGCCACACAATAATAACCTGCAGTTAATACTAACAGTGCTACTAAACCATCTACTAGAGAGGTAGATGTATGGAAAATGTTCCAAGGGACCATTTAGGGGCATTTAAAACAATTGAAGACTTTGGCTCAGATAGAACTAAGTAGAATAAACAATGCCTACCTAACCCAAATGGGAAGTTCAGCTGCCTTTTTTCTGCCCTTCACCACCAAGACAAAATGAATTCTGAAGTCCCTCTGCCTCACAAATTTACTAGTCTTCAAGGAAACAAAGAAGCATGTAGATGCAGGGATATTATAGCCAGCGTGGAAAGGCACTTTCATGACAAGTCCCACCAAAATTCAGGGAAAAATATAGGACATTTGAAAAAAGAAAAAATGTACAGCAAAGTAAATGTCAAGTTAATTTTGGATTGAAGGAGAAGATGCGAAACAAACCCAACAGAAGGTGCTTCTGACCTGTGTCAGTGTAGGAAACTGAAGCCCTCCAGCTCATTGTTGTTGCTGATGATATATTATCCCTTTGTTTCCACACAAAGAAATGCTTCATAAAAATCTCTCATACCTTATCTGTATCAGTTCAGCATGGGTAGCTAGAAGACAATAAAGTGTTGCTTACAGATAGAGGTAGAAAACAGTTTTTACAAATGCCAAATAAGATAGTTCTCCATTCTTGACAAAATACCTCCCTATTTATCCAGTCCTTAACTATTTTTTTAGAAAGGTTTCAGGCCTTTTGGAATGCCTGTATGATGTCTGTGGCTAATCCATGTCTACATGTTTGTTTCCTCAAAGACTCTAGTAGATTAATTAGTGAGGAATGATTTCTCTATAGAAAAAAAATTCTGTCTTCTATTCTGCTTAGCTTTTATGACTATGAAAGGGAGAAAATGCAACTGAAGTATTCTTTGAAGCTGAGCATTGTTCATTCAGTTCATATAAACCTAAGCCCACAGTGGTTCTCTAAATATGAGAGAAAGCTTCCTCTGATCAGATTAGCATTTTTCTTCAAAATGGCATGTTTTATATCTGAGAGTATTAAATATACATGTAGCATATAAATTTATTTCTGTATTTGAATGCTATCAAAGCTAAATGACCAATACATTGTATAAACTATAATTTCTTAATCTGGTCAAGTGTTGTGATATTGTATGAGAATTTTTTTTAAAATCAAAGAATTATTTTTTAAATGGATGGTCAGTAGGCAATAATGGAGGAGCTATAGGTCATATTTCTATTAAGTGAAAATTAATGCTTAAAAGGACCACTTTTAGTCCTAGAGAATTGATGATAAAACCTTTCCCTTTGCCTGATAAAGAGGTGAGAGAAAGTGGGTATGTGATATTGTATACTTTATGACAATGTCAGTTCCTTTAACTCAATTTTTTCATTATTTCAAAGGAGGATTTTATGGAGGAAGTATTGTTGGGAAATGACTGTGGTATAAAAAGCAAAAGATATCAATAACACTTTAAATTAAAAAAATAAAATGAATGCTTGGAAGTATAAAACAAAACAGATCAAAAAAGATATTGATTTTGTTCTTCTTTCATTTTTGGTCAGTGTTCTTTAGATTCCAGTTTGAGAATAATGATCTGCCTCCTGAAGATACCTACCACCAGTGCTACAAGGGTATGTTTTCCTTAATTAATTAATAAAAGTAATAATAATAACAATAATAGTCATAAAAATAATGATTGTCCACATTTATATCATGCTTTACAGTTTACAGAACACTTTTTTCCCTGCACTGTCTCACTTGGTCCTCAGAACTGCACTGTGGGTCTTAGACAGTGTTAGCATTATTATCCCAGTTTCACAGATAAGGAGACCACCTTGAAGTAGTTAAGTCAAGATCACATGGCTAGTATACAATACTCAAAGTCAGTTTTTCTGATAAAAAGTCCAGTGTGCTTTCTTCTTAGATGTGTGATGTAACTTTACCTAAAAATTATTTTTATGTTAAAAAAAACAGATATGACACCATTGTAGATCAGTAGAAATTGTTTGTTAAATGTTTCTTTTACACCCTCTTGTTTCTTCCCAGTCTAGAGTATAGTGTCATGATGGTATATGACATGTCACAGTACAGGCATGTGAAATGGTTTTATTGTATTTCAATTATACTACTTAGATCTATCTACAGTGTTATTTCAGTTTCCTGTGGCCACTTATTTTGGATTTGAGGAAGATATAAAACAGGGAGGGATAGGCAGCATGTTGCTTGTTTCAAAAGTTTCATAGGATTTAAATCTTGGAAACACAGAGAGAGATGTGACTTGCCCATGGTCATGCAGGAGGTAGACTCTTGAGCTTAGGTCCTTTGACTCCAAATCCGGTACTCTTTCCAATGGGCCCCTGATATCAAACTCAAATAGAGATGGATCACTGCAGGACACACATTGACTTAGAATGCTACAAATGAACATTATCTGTGTTATATGTTTTTACATCTTGTTAAATGTTTCCCAGTTACATTTTAATTTGGTTCCTGTATAGGGTAGCATGTGTTTGACACCTTTGTATGCCACCATACTACTTTGCTTATAGAAACATAATAGCAATCTTTAAGTACTGGAAGATTCGTCATGTGGAAGAGGGAATTTGTTCTTGTTGCCCAAGGTGGCAGAACAATTCATGGAAATTGAAGAGAGACTAATTCTGGCTTAATAAAAGGAAAATAAAAACACTTTCCCAATAATTAGATTTACCCAAGAGTGGACCAGGCTATCTTGGAAAGTGGTGGACTCTTCATTAGTGAAGGTTCCATTTGGAGGCTGAATATTATAGAGAGAATCCTTAAATCCACTTAGGCTATATGATTCTCCGAAGTTCATTGATTCTGTAGGTTATGTATGCTTGCTGTAAGGATGGGTTTATAGGCTGGGCCATATTCAGATGTACTTGAAGATCAGTACAAATGTAGAGTAAAGCAGCACTGGAATCTAAAGTTTTTGAGTAGTTATATAAAAAGATAATTTTTAATTGACTCAGGGCAAGTGACAACACTGAATGTGTATAACTTTGATCAATAAATATTTATTCAATACTTACCATACCCAAACTATTATGTGATATTGGGATACAAAGAAGTATTTATTCCCTTTCTACAAGAAGTTTCCCATCTATCAGGGGAGATGAAAAACTCTAGACATTAAGAAACAAATAAGAGCTAATATTTATGTATATTACTGTAAAGTACAGTTTTAAAAGCTCCTTTACATAATTAACGTAGTTGACCCTTACAACAGACTTTTGAGATAGATAATATGTTATCCTCATTTTACAGAAAAAGAAAGTGAGGCTCAAAGAGGTTTATGTGACTTCTGTAAGTAACCTAGCTAGTAAGTGGAAGAACCAGGACTAGAACCTAAGTTTTCTGAATCCAGGTCTCACATTACTTCCTTTATACCACATAGTCTCCACCTTATGCTGGTCAAGAGTTGATAACTGCCAGATGACTGGAATGTAGATATCATTAATTAGACAGCTTAGACAACTGGAATGATCAGAGAAGGCTTAATAGGACTCAGCCTTAATGAATTAATAGGATTTAGACCACAGGTTCCCAAACTTATCTGGTCTACTACCCCCTTAAAAATTACTCAGCATCCTCTGGAAATCTTTAACCCTTTAGTGGTTTAAAAAAATTTGCATCATTTCAAAAAATGCGATTTAAAAAAATGAAGCATTGTGTTTTTAATAATTTATTGTAAATTTGTGGTTTTTTCCTACATTGAAATTTTGATGATGCAATATTGCATCATGTAACTGTATAGTATCATATTGTAAACAAGTCGTTACACGCACATATTCCTGCCAATGCATTCTGGGCCTCCCAATGACGCGATGCTCTCCTACCAACACTTGCTTGATAAGACATGTTGGTGGACTTGGGCACTGATTGGTTATGATGTGTATTTTGTGTGTTTATTTGGAAAATAATGTAATCACTACAACTTTAACTGTTACACAACAGATGAAATGTGTACAAATGGTTTTTCAAAGTTTTCTTATCTTTTCTTTCCTTATGCTTCTACCACCCCCTTAATTTTATTCAATAAGCCCCAATTGCACCTGAAGCTACTACTGCCCCCATTGATAGTTCCAGCACCCCTAGGGAATGGTATCACCCACTTTGGGAACCTATAGATAGAGAAAGGGTAGGGCGGGTTCTTTGCAAACCAATCTGTCTCCCAGCTTTTATCATTCTGCTTGGTAGTATCAATGCCTTCCCAGTTACCTAGGGTCAAAGCCTCAGAGTCATATTTGATTCTTTTCTCTTTCTCATTTTTCATATCTCTTTAGTTGTCAAGTCTTGTTGTCTACCATGACAGTTTCTCCCACTTTTAACTCATGCTTTAACTCACTGCCCTAGTTCAGGACTTTATCACCTCTGACCTGAACTATACAACAGCTTTCTAAATAAGTCTTCCTGCTTTCAATTTCTCGCTTCTCCAATCTTTGCTTCACATACCTATCAAAGCAATCTTGCTACTACACAGGTTTGACCATGTCACTCCTCTGTTCAAAGACATTCAGTGATTGCCCATTGCCAAATAGGATAATATACAAGCTTTGTAGCCTGGTATTTAAGGTTAGGGATAAAGGCTGGACCTGTGATTTCCTTGGTGCAGGGAACTCCTAGATGAGGGAAATTCTTCTGCCAATTCATGTTAGCATCATCCCTGTGACTTAGTATCTTCGAAAGTTGCCTAGTGCATTAAGAGGGAAAGAGATTTGCTTAGTGTCAAATAACTATATGTATATTAGTATGTTATATAGTTATTAGGCAGCTACATGGCATAATGGATAGAATGCTAGACCTGGAGTTAGAAAGATCTGAGTTCCAATCTCGCTTCAGATGCTTATTAGCTATGTGACCCTGGGTAAGTCACTTAACCTCTGTTTGCCTCAGTATCCTCATCTGTAAAATAACCCTGAGAAGGAAATGGCAAACCATTCTAGTTTCTTTGCCAAGAAAACCCAAAATGGGGTCACAAAGAGTAGGACACAACTGAAATAACTCAATAATAGCAACCTAGGGTGCTTATGAGGATCAAATGAGATAATATGTGTAAAGTGCTTAGCACAGTACCTGGCATATAGTAGGCACTTTATAAATGCTAGCTATTATTATGTATCAGAGGTAGGTCTTGAATCTAGGTCTTCCTGTTCCAAGGCTAGCTCTCTATTTACTATGCTACTTTCTCCAAAATCTGTCTTCAACCTATTTTTCCAGTCTTATTTCTCTCTTCTCTTTCATGTACTCTGCTCTGTCCAAAGTAGACTACTTAATTTTCCTTGATCTTTTTACTTTTCCTAACAGATACCTTAGGCAGATTTGGTTCCCAAGCCAAGGTTTGTGCTTCAACTTCTCAAATGGAACAATTCTTAAAGGTCACCATTGATTTATCACTAAGTCCAATGACTCCTTCGCCCTTATCCATACCCACAATTCAACTCCTTTGTAGCATTTGAAATTACTTGTCTGACTCCAACCATTGACCCAACCCTAGTATTCACCCTGACCAACTCCGCTACTTTATTCTTTATTTGATTTCTTTGCAGTAAATGCCTGATAGTGGTATCAATGCATCAAAATATGTGTACAGTTTAGTAAATTTTTGGGTATAGTTCCATATTGCTTTCTAGAATAACCTTAAACTTCTTGAAATTCTTCCTTATTTATCTTCCTTATTTATCTTTATGCTATGTTAGCTCTCCTTTTACCTCTCTAACCATTATTCTTTCTTCCTCATCAGGTAAATTTCCTCTGTGTCCCCTAAATACAGGTGTTCTCTAAGGTTTTGCTCTTTCCAGTCCTCTTTTTTCTTCTCTATAGTTCCTCTCTCTGTAAGCATTCATAGATGTCCACTGTTGTTAATGCCCTTTTTTTTTGCTCCTCATATCACCACTTATTCACTATAATGTTAAGGGAATTTGAAGATCTTTCATGCTCCTAATAGGCCTATGTGATCATGTGGAGGAACTTGTAAATGGGTAGAACAAGAAAGGTGGAGCAGAAAGTGGGAGTTAGACAGAGCTGGGAGAGGGAAAGAGCAGGCAGAGCAACTAGCATGAGCGAGAGAGAGAATTTTTGCCTAGGGGAACTTGTTTTGTGGGAAGGTGTAATGGAGGTAAGGTCCAGGGATGTAGGTGCTCCTTGCATTGTCAATGTGTCTAGAATTCTTTGTTACTATGATGGATTTGGCTTACTGGTGTTTGAATGAATGTCTTGGTTTCATATTAAAAGAAGAGGGTCTGTTATATCTTGCAATTCAAACCTGGGAAGATGCCTGCATATTCATGGCAGTTGTGGGTATCACATTGTCAAAATATTTACTTATCTGTATACCTGTTGTCTCCCCAGTAAATATAAACTCCTTGAAGGGAGGCGCTGTTTTGTTTTGGTTTAGATCCTCGTACAGTGCCTTGCCCATGGTAGAGAATAAAAAAATGTTTGTTGTATTGAGTTGTTGCCTTGTCCTGGCTTCATGAATTCTGAAGAGGTTATTGTCTGTCCTACATTAATTCTATATTTCTGTCTTTTGAAATCTTTGTCTTCCTTCATGGTCTACCTCAGGCATGAAATTTTCCCTTGGTCCCATAGCTAAAAATGATCTCTCCTTTCTCAGTTTTCTTTCTTATTGGGCTTTGTGTAGATGCTTCCTTTGCATTTATCACATTCTACTTTGTATCATACTTATATGTATATATGCCTTATGCCCCCAGATGTGGCATAATAAAAGAGCTGTCATTTTTCATCCTCGTTTCCCTATCACCAACCATAGTACTTGGTTAAAGAGTAGGTATGTAATAAATGTTAGTACTCTCCCTTTTGAAATGGTTTTATATTATTTTGTATGTACTTGTATATACTTTGTAGTTATGTATCTGGTAACATCTTGCTTGGGTGCTCCATTCCTTTCCATCCCCAAGAGTGTAAACTCTGTGAGGGTAAGAACTGTTTTATTTTTATGTCCTCAGTGCCTAGCACAATACCTTGCACATAATATTGAGCACATAGGTTGGACATATATGTGTATATATACATATTTATTTATATATACACTTATGTCTTATATGTGTATATATATTTATAATAAGCTGCTAATATTTGGTATTTATGTATTAAGATGTTTTAGAAGAAACACAATTCAACACAAGATGGCAGATGTTCTTTTTCATTCCTTCATTCTAATCAATTCAGTTCTCTGATCCAGAGTTTTTCCCACTGAGCCTATCACTACTGAGGGTGGGTTCAGAAATGATGTCATAGCAAAGAATTGGATTTCTTCCAAGCAATAACAATGATAGATTGTTGTGCTTTGAGCCACTGGGTGAAGCTGCATTTCTGATGTCTGATGCTTTCTTTCTAGGATGCCTTATAAACATAGAGGCTCTTGCCTGAACAACTTTTTGGCTCCAAAGGTAGCCTCCCCAGCTACCTTCCAAGCAAAAAATAATTTACTACAGCATTGTAAGGTTTTAATTCTATTTATGTATGCTGAAGAAATCAGCAATTGATTTTCTTCAACCCATATCCCATTACAGAGTCTGCTGGAACCATTTTCAAAACTGCTCAGCTTTGTTATTCAAAATGCTGTCTTCACATTGGCCTACCTGGTGGAATTGTGTGGCTTGTGTTACAGAGCTTTTACTAAGGTAAGGAAGAATATAGTGGGTGGCCAGACTGTGTTGAAAAACTTTTTCTCTATTAAATGTAAAGAAATTATTAAGTCTTTTGGCCTTTAGCCCAATATATACCATTGAAATGAAGCTTTTACACACATTATACTTAGCCTGTGTCTTGAATACCTTCAAACCAGTTTGAAAAAATACTAAACACTTACTATGTGCAAAGCACTGGCAATTAAAAAGACAAAAAAGAAACAATTCCTGGACTCATGGACCTTAAGGATACAATTTGTATGTAGATAAATAAGCACAAAATATATAAATAGTAAGGAAAGCACTGATAATGGGGGAATCAGTAAGACCTTTTGCAAAACAAACACAAACCTAAAAAAGGATTGTGTTGGTCACCTAACAACAGTTTATTAATATCCTACTATATGCTAGGCGGCATGCTAGGTGTTAGTGATACAAAGACAAAAATGACATAATCCCTATCCTCCTTGTATTTTAGTAGATGAAGGAATATGAAAGGAGAAATCTTTATGAACAGTTTGGAAAAGAATGCAAAATAGAAGGCAAAGTGATGATGATGATTATGATGATGATAACAGATTCATATGTCAATTTATATTGCTTGTTTGATCCTCCAAACAACTCTGTTGTTGAGTCAAGTTAAGTAGTTCAGGTATTACTGTCGTCCCTTTACAAAAGAGGAAGCTGAAGCTCAGGAAGGTTATTAGGTCTTGTCCACGATTATATATGATTGGTAAGTAACAGAATTGAATTAGACGTAATAGTCATTTATAAACACTTTTATAGTGTGCCAAGATTTTTCCCACATGATATAAATTAAGCCTCATCATAAGCCTGTAAGATAGGTACTGTAGGTATTTTTATCTCCATTTTACAGATGAGATTGGAACCCACTATACCACTACAGCTACCTTTCATCACCGCCATCATAGGCATCATTATCATGATCATGATGCTAACAGTAATAATACTATCTGACTCCAAATTGCAAAGTTCTATATCTCTTGTTTTGCTTTCCCAACAGCCCTGTGAGAGAAGATTTCACCCATGTATTTGACAGTCTCATATATATTTTTGGATGCTAGTAGAGTTAGGTGAATTCAGAAATGATTGAACAGCTTGACCAAAAGAGTGTCAGTCATTCAGTCAGTAAACAAAGTGCCTACTGTAGGAAGGTAAAAGAGAGTCCCTGCTCTCAAGGAGTTCACAGTCTAATGAGAGAGACAACATACAAATAACTATGTACAAACAAGATACATCTAGGATAAAGAGGGGATGGTCTGCAAGGAAAGGAACTAAGATTAAGGAGGACTAGGAAAGGTGGGATTTTAACTGAGATTTGAAGGAAATCAGAGAAGCCAGGAGGTGATGAAGGCTGATAACATTTCAGCCAGTGAAAATACCCAGAATTGGGAAGAGTGCCTTGTTCAAGGAACAGCAAAGAGGCCAGTGACACTGGATTGTAGAGTATGTGTGGATGAGTGGGGTAGGTGGTGTAAGGTATTAAATGTAAGAAAACTGGAACAGTGGGCAAGTACATTATAAAAAAAGATTTGATTGCCAAATAGGGGATTTATATTTGATCCTGGGGGTGATACGGAGCCAATGGAGTTTATTGAGTGGCGATGGGAGGATGATATGGTCAGATTTGCACTTAAAGGAGATCACTGACTGCTGAGTAGAGGAAGCACTGGGGTAGGGAGAAACTTGTATCAAGGAGACAAATGGGTAGACTATTGCAATAATTCAAGCATGAGGTTGAGGTGGGAGGGGGTTTCAAAGGCATAATGTCATCCTGGAGGAATGTCTATAATATAGTTCCACAGTACTCTGTCCTTGGCCTTGTGCTATGTAATTTTTTAATGAATAACTAAATTGTATTACATTTTAATTTTATTAATTTTTATTAGCTTATTGAGAATTGTTTATTTTATTAGTAACTAAACTGGAATTATTAATTTAATAATTTAATTATGAATGCATGCTTATCACATTTGTAAATGGTCCAAAGTTGGGAAATATAGCTAATACTTAGGCCAAATTATAGAATTGGGATCCAAAAAGATTTTGACAGACTAGAATGATGGTCCAAATGACAGTTGCTGACAATTTTCATAAAACTTTGTGGTTTACAAAGTACATTGTAGACATTATTGTATTTGATGCTTACAATAACCCTATGAAGAAGGTCATACTGGTATTATCTCCATTTTGCAGATGAAGAAACTGAGACTCAGAGAAGTTCAGAGTCGTTGCCATGGTCACACTAGTAGCTGGTGTTGGAGGCAGGATTTCAGTCCAAGTTTCTTTTTATACTAACTCCTATGCTCTTTCCATTATCACATACTGCTTCATGTCTAAAATCACCAAATTCTCCTAGTTCTAAGTTTATGATCCTATGATCTGAACCCCCAAAAAGAAAAATACAATAGTGATATGTAGAAAGTCCTATATTTAGGTTCAAAAATCAACTGCCCAATTATAGTAAAAGAGAATCAATAGAAAGTAGTTTGTGTGAGAAGGATCTACAAGCTCGAGATGAACCAGCTCTGACCTGGCAACTGAAAAAATGAATGTTCTTTGAGGTGGCACAAACAGAACAAGAATCCAGAATGAGATAATTTTATGCCTATTGTGTTCTGCCCTCGTTAGACCTTCTGTGGAATATTATGTTTGTTTTTAGGCTCCACATTTGAGGGAGGACATTGAAAAGCTGTAGTGTTTCTAGAGGAGAGTGACCAGGAAGATGAGAAGATTTTAACCATAACATGTGAAGAAGAGAAGAATGTCAAGAGTGGGGGAAGGGATGTGATAGCAATATTCAAGCATCTGAAATCTGTCATTTCCATTTCAACTCTGAGGTTCTATGATTCTACCTTTCCCATTTTGTGTAGGCTTATGTGAATTGCCCAAGGTCACACAGCTCACAAGTAACAGAGCAGCCATTCAAAGTTAGGTCTTATGATTCTACTTTCCATAATAAGTATAGACTAAATGCTCTTTTCAGGTCTCATTAAGTCCTTATGATCTCATGAATTATTTTCACATCTACTCCACATATCATTCTTTTGTCCTAAAGCAGAAAAATATTGGCTTGTCATTTGTAAAAGCCTGTGGATATAGCTCCTTGATTCTCATCATTGATTTCAACTCCCCAACTCTGGCTCTGGGACTCCGAGATTATAATCTTGTCTTTTGTCATGTTGCCTTAATGGTCTCTCAATTACATTATCCTGAGCTCAGAGAGCTGTTTGTTTCCCCTTGAGAAAATGGAAAACTACCACTTGCATGGAGAATAGATGTGGAAGCATTGTTGGGGTGGTTTAACATGGTGCGAATGTGCAAGATAGAAGGCAGGATAGAAAGAACAGTTTTTATACTTGTGAAGATCTGAAGTTTGGCCGTCCTAGCTCTCAAGTTTCCCAAGACTTTCTCTCAGCAGGGTCTCTGTTTCTGCCTTCATCTATAGTCCATGCAAAATGCTCCTTCACAAGGAAGTCTCTGTTTACCTCAACAGATGCTAACTTCTTGCCAAGGATTTCTGTTGCTTAATCTATTTATATTTCTTTGTCCTTGCCCTGTCCTTTTTTCCTTCTCTCCATATTATGGCCTTTTCTTTGTGGACAGATCTATATCACAGGACCACAAAATTTAGAATTAGAAGGAATCATAGATATAATCTTACCTAAACCCCCATTTTATAGATTAGGGAACTGAGTTACAGAGAGGGGAAGTGATTTGCCTAAGTTCACAAAGGCAATAATCAGCAAAGCTGGACTTGAAGTTAGACTGTCTATCATCCAGGTGCAATGCTCTTTTCATTGCATCAAGATTATTCTCTCTGCCTCATGATTCATTTCTGTAATTTATTTCTTATACTGCCTGTAGTAATATAAACTTACACACCAGGCTCATTCTTGCCTTCTTTTTAATCCTTTCTTGAATTTCTTCCCTCCCTCTCTCTTTTTCTTCCTTCTCTCCTTCCTTCCTTCCTTCGTTCCTTCGTTCGTTCATTCCTTTGTTCGTTCTTTCTTTCCTTCTTTCCTTCCTTCCCTCCCTCCTTTGTTCCTTCCTTCCTTCCTTTGTTCCTTCATTCCTTCGTTCCTTCCCTCCTCCCTTCCTCCTCCTCTCTACTCAAACCACAACCACCCTAGCTCAAGCCTTCATCATCTCTTGCTTGGGCCATTGCAGTAACCATCTAATTCATCTCTGAGTCCCGTTTTTCCTCTTTAGTTCACATAGTTAGTTGCCATACAAATATTCCAAAATACAGATCTGACCATATCATTGCCTTATTCAAAAACCTTTGTTGGCTTCTAATTGTTTCTAGTGTAAAATACAAGGTCTCACTATTTAAAGAATTGTAATTGCACCCACATACCTTAACCATACTACCCCTCTCTACATGTTTTCCGTTCCAGGCAAGTTGACCTAATAGCTATTTTTCATATATAATATTTTATCTCCTACTTCTGTGCCTTTGCATAGGCAGTATGCACACCCCTCTTCCATCCCCATGTCTGTAAGGCATTCCATTTTTATCTCCACTTTGTAAAATCTTTGATTTCTTTCAGAGCACCACCTTTCCTGCAGCTCTTTTCCCTAGTTCTTAGTTCCCACTCCCTTTTGAAATTACTATGTACATACTTTGTATTTCTATGAACATATCGTATTTCCTGTTCTCTCCTGGATCCTCCACAGAGAATTGCTCAGGGACTGTGATGTTTCTGATTTTGTATCTTGAATATAGTCATAGAGCCTGACGTATAGGAGGAGCCATGTAGCAAATGTTTGTTGAACTGGACCAAAGAATCAAAGGAAACGATTTGGAAAGAAGATGACCAGCTGTCTAAACAAGGATTTGGTGTGGTAGAGAAACACAGAATTGGAGTCAGAAGGCCTGTAGGTGTCATCTCTCCACCTCCTTAGTCTCCTCATTTCTAAAATGAGAGTTATAGGCTCATTCTGTGAAGGCAGGAATAATTGGATTTTTCATTTCTTCTCAAGGATTTGTAGAAGCTCTCCCTCTGTAAATGAGAAGGGCTTCCTATACTTAATGTTTAGGAGGTAGATCTGCTTTTCCTTGTTTAATCAAATTACATGTTCTTAGTGCTTAAAAGTCAAATTGAAGGTAACTTTTTTGGGGGTATTTTCTTTTTCAATTTCATTTTTCCATTCAACTCAGTAAGCAATTCTTAATACATCCTATAGTCACATTTTTCATTCCTGACCTATGCATCTTGCTGAAGCACTCTATGACATTGGTCTATGCTAAGTGAATTTTTAGAAACCTTGTTCTCCCTTATTTTGTTTTTGTTTAGGAACGGGATAAATTCTACTTGTCTCGTAGTGTTGTCTTAGAGCTACTCCAAGCTCTGAAGTTAAAGTCTCCTTTGCCAGATACAAACCTACTACTGCTGGTCCAGGTAGAGTACTAACTCACTTCTAATCCTTTTCATGGTGCCCATGCATGTTTTTAAGAATGAAGGAAGATAGCAGGGCTCTAGGGTTAAATCCCATAGTCCCTGTCTTCTCAGTGACAGCAAATAAAATTTCTTATGAAGACTATGCTCTCACAATTACTCTGCACTGATGTTCATTCTTCCACTTGGCTTAATAACCAGGACTTTCCTGTCATGCCAAATATTTGGCCAGATTGATTTTTCTTCCTCATCCTCAAATATTTCATAGAATTTTAGGGTTGGAAAGGAGTGTAGAAATCATCTAGCATATTTGTTCTTGCCTCTCTCATTTCACTGCCACCAGCTCTAGCTGGTCCAGGGCTTGATGTCTAGTTTACTAAAGCAGTCTCCTAACTGATCTTTCTTTAAAACTCCAATCTCTCTCCTTTCCAATCTATCTTGTGGGCTGCTATAAGAATAATTTTCCTTAAAATTGATTATTTTATGGAATCACAGGTTCATAAGAGAATTTAGAGGTCATCTGTTCCAATCCCCAACCAAAGCATAAACCCTGTCTACAACATCCCTTACAAGATGTTATCCAGCTTCTGCTTGAAGTCCTTCAATAATAGGGAACTCACTACCACCCAAGACAGATCATTCCACCTATGGATAATTCTCATTGTTGGGTAGGTTTTTCTTATATTGAACTGAACTCCACCTCCCTATAACTGTTCCCCACCTCCCCACCTTTTTCCTAGCTCTTCCCTCTGAAGTCAAGTAGAATGAAGTTTAATTTATCTTCCATGTAACAGCCCCAAAAATATTTAAAGATATCAATCCAAATCCATTCCAAGTCAAATATCCCTCATTCCTTCAAAGGATTATCATACAGCATGGTTTTTAGCCCCCTTTGATTCCTACCATGAAAAATCTACACTTAGCCTGGCATTCAAGACCCTCCATTATCTCTATTTACCTGATATCAGTTCCCACCATTTTCCAATATGTTCCCTTTGCTGTAATAAGCTGATAACAGCTTATAAGATAATAAAGAGTATGTGACCATGAGGACAATGTGATGGCAAAAGTTTTCCAGGTGCCCTGTCACTTGTCCCCTAATTCCTAAAATATTTCAGAAGGATCAGAGATTAAATTTTCTCAAAAGCTAGAGTTTAATAACAAAAGTTGTTCCTTTTATCTAAGAAGCATTATATTTAGTACAGAGAAAAGAGCATTGATTTGTGAGTCAGGAGTCCTAAATTCTTGTCTTCTCTTTTCTAATAACTAGTTGTATGAATTTTTACCTACTTGGGCCTCAGTTTCCTAATCTATAGAGGAGAGGGTTATATGACCCAGGGAAAGAGGCAAAATTCCACAAACACCTACATGTGTTGCCAGAAGTGGGTACAGTGCCTAGTGGAAAAATAATCTTTAATTAACCTCAGATAGATAATCATTGACCTCTTCTGTACTATGTTGCCAAAATTGTGCAGTGGTAGCATAACTGGATATGGATTCAAGAGGATGGGATTCTAATCCTGTATCTATCACTTCCAATTGTGTGACCCTGGGCTGACTTCTCTGAAATTTAGATTCCTCTTTTGTAAAATGGAAGTAATGATATTTATATGAACTCACAATACACACCTTACAGGGTTGTCATGAGCACCAGTGGAAGTGTTTATTTTACGATCATAGGAATATAGACCCAGGAGGAACCTGGGAAGACATAAACTTGGGCAAGTCATTTCCCCTCTGGGCCTTGGTTTCCTTGTATTTAAAATGAAGGGGTTGGAGTCAATGTCTTCGTTTTTCAAACAGATAGATAACTGATTACGTCATCTGAAAACTGATCATGTATTTGATCATTTATCAATTGGGGAATGGCTCTTATTTTTATAAATTTGACTCAGTTCTCTACATGTTTGAGAAATGAGGCCTTTATCAGAGAAACTTGCTTCAAAATTTTTTTCACAGTTACTATTGCTAACTATATTTCTCTCCATTCTATTCCCCCTACCCATTTATTCTATTCTCTCCCTCTTTTCACCCACTAGGATCATAACCAGTGTTATCTTTGAGTAAAAATAACTTTTATATCAAAATATCCTGAAAGTTAAACAGGAGAAGCATATGACCAGCAAAGGGAAAAGAATAACCCTTTGCTTTGTAGAATAGCCCAAGAGCATTTAGGGGTCACAGTTGACAATCCTGGATGCCCCTTGCACTTGATAGCTTCAGGAGTCTGGTAATTCTACAACAGTCTAACTTGGGTATCTCTTGAAGAAAAGACAGGCTCCGAATCTGCTGTCCTTTCAACCTGTGAAGGCTTCTGTGCCTTGAAGAGGGCAAGTATGTATAGTGGATCTTCTGGCTCTCTAGGTCCCTGTGCTGTAGCTGCTTGGCTATAAGGTCCATTAGTCAGCTCTAATAAGCACTTGTCAAAAGACAGCAATGAAACACTGACAGTCTAAATTACTCAGTGGTTAAGAGAACCCTGAAAACAATGATTATAGCATCAAAGCTAGATGAATAAATAACAAAAAAACAAATTAGCTTCAAGAAAGAAAATGGTAAGAAAAAGGATATTTCTTGATGCATTCATGCAAGCAGTTTATGAAGGGACATGCATTTCCTCTTTTCTTGGGTGAATTTGCATTTGTCTTGGGGCCATTAACTAATATAGATAAACCAAAAGGTAAAATCACTTGGGCTATGAGGCAGTTGTATCAGGCATTTAGAGACTAGGCCCATTAGGGACAACTCTATGAATAATGCATTTTAATCATACTTCAGCCTTCTTCATTTGGAGAAAGGGCTAGCTGCACAGAGAGTAGCCTTCACTCAAAAATCAGTTCTTGTCCTGCCAGTTTTTAAGTAAGTGATAGGTTCTTATGCTCTTATAAACTCAAAGTAAAATGACTTCATGAGGAGGAAAAAAGGAAAGCATCCTTGAAAACATTCCTTTACCCAGTTTTCTGATTCATACCTTGGACATAGGATTCTGTAAGGTATGAAAGCCTTCAGTAGGTTTACGAAGAGTAGGTTTATGAAAACAGTACAGTTTATCTGTGGCTATATTGCTCTTTCCCCCTGTTACTCTAGAATTTCGAGGCTCACTAAAATTCTCTGGGAGGAGAATCTGTTGTTGAATTATTCACATAGAGGAAAGATGCCTATTCTAATAGCCCTCTCATTGGTTTCTTTGCCGCCAGTCTCTTGTCTCTCTAATCAGTCTGCCACATGACTCCAAAATTATATTCCTAAATCTGATTATAGGATCATAGAATCACAGAATAAGAGCTGAAAGTGACATTAAAACTTATCTAGTCTAATCTCCTCATTTTACAGTTGATAAAATTGAAGCCCAGAGTCCAAGGCTATACTGGTAGAAAGTAGAAAATGTTGCTCTCCTCAGAAATCTTCCACAGTCCCCTATTACAGACTCCAGGATTAAAAAAACCACTGTCTTCATTTTGTCATTTAAAGCCCTCTATAATATGACTCTCACTTACCTTTTTAGTTCCACATTACTTGCCATCACATATTTTCCATGCCAGTCAGACTGGCTTGCTAACTGGTCCTTATATATGTCATGTCATCTTTTGCTTCCACACTTTTCTACAAGTGGTGCCCCTATGTATGGAAAGTATTCTCACCTCACTTCCATCTTGTAGAATATTTAACTTCCTGTAAGGCACATTTCAGATGTCAGCTCCTTCATGAGATTATAGTTGTAAAGCTCTTTACAAACTTTAAAATCTATCGATATCAGCTGTTATTATTATTTCAGTAAGTAGATGTAAAGATCAGAGGTTTCTATCACTTTTCTTCGTGTCCTCCTAAAGAATAAAGAAGGGCTGAAAGTGGATATTACATAAGGCAGCCTGCTGTTGGGTCACTGATTACAGCCTGGCACATCTATTTCTGTGCTGGTCTTAGGAAGGTCAGGGAAGTGATATTCTTCCTTTAAAGGATAATGAATGTTTTCAGATTCATGGAGAAATGTATTTAATGATCCAATAAGTAACTCTGGGAAAAACGTGGCTTTCCTTCACTTCCTTCTGAGATTCTCCTCTAAAATCATTGTAGCATGTGTGTGAATGAGTGTGTATTAGTATGTGTGTATGTGTGTGGCAACTAAGTCAAGACTTAAAAGCAAGAAAAAGGAAAAGGTGGTAAAAGGAACAATTTGTATAACTTATCATGAATAATATTACTCTCAGAGAGAAGGGGTTAAATTACTCAAGTCATGGAAGTGAATTTATTCCTTCACATCATAGAGGTCTATTTGAAACAGTATTACCTCTATTATTATACTAACAGAAAGACACTGTGGTATAGTGGTCTGAGTCAGTCTCAGAGTTAGGAAGACCTGAGTTTAAGGCTTACCTCTAGATATAGCAACTGTGTGACCTTGGGCAATTTACTTAACCTTATGGTGCCCCAGTCAATTTTCTAAGACTATGTTTCAGAACTAGGAGCTCTCTACAGCTACCGATGTCACAGGTGTGGACCCTAAATTCCTCACTTCCTCCCCTCTCTTTCCCTTGCCCTCCCCCCCCAGAAGTAATTGGACTAAGTAATAATCTGGAAGATTGAAGGCATTTCCTCTCAACTGAATGATTTCATTCTGTGTAGAATAGTGTATTAGGTACTAAGGAGTTAGAAAGATATGTATGTAAGATGTTCTTGTCTTTAGGGAGTTTCCTTAAAAAGAATTGATCTTTATTTAAAAAAATAGTTAGGCACAAATTGTAAAGGCTTCAAGTATGGAACTGGTACCAAATTGCTCTTCTATCATGTAAGGAGCAGCTTAACTACTGAGGGGCTTATTACCAGGTTAGATACAGAGTAATACAGTTTTTAGCCATAGCACCTTGTGAAGACTGTCTGCTCATATAGACCATCTTACCATTTATGGGTTGCTGCCTGTGCTGGTAGAGGAAGACTTAACAAGTTGTATGATAGGATTAATTGATCAACAAGTATTTATTAAGCACTAACTATTCGCCAGATCTTGTGTTAGGTACTAGTTGTATGAAGACAAAAAAGAAATAATCTCTGCCCTCAAGGCATCTACTTTCTTTTCAGGTCTTTGTTACTACAAAAAATTGTACCATAGATATGTTGGTATTTGGTATTTTGGCATTTGGCTTGTATTACTGCCTGACTTCCTTGGTGTATACATGCCTAGTAATGGGATCTCAAACATTATGGGCATTTTTAGTAACTTTCTAAGCCTAATTCCAAATTGCTTTCCAGAATGGTTGGATGTCTCTCATAGTTCCATCAACAGTGTGCCACATTGCTATCATTGACTATTCTCTTCTTTTTGTTACCATAACCAATTTGTTAGGTGTGAGGTAAAAACTCAAAGTTGTTTTTGTTTGCATTTCTCTTATGTACTTTGTAACATTACTTCATATTGTTCTTAATGGTTCATTGTTAATAGTTGAGTCCCTTTGAGAACTCTTTGTTCAGACCCTTTGACCACCTATCTATTGGGGAATGACTTTTGGTTTTACTTATTTCTGTGCCTATACAACTTGGATATCATATCTTTCTCGGATATTTAATACAATTTTTTTCTTCTTCTCTTTGTATCCCAATTGCATTGATTTTGTTCATGCAAAATATCTTTAATTTCATTCAATAAAAAAACATTTTTAAGATAATCTATATCCTTTGTTAAGAACTCTCACCCTAGCCATAGCTGTGAAAGGAATCTAGAATTCTCTTCTAACTTTTTTTATATGACGTGATCTTTACTATTCAGGCCACATATCTATTAAAGGTCACATATACTTATTAAAGTATATGGTATAAGATGATGGTCTAAACTAATTTCTGAAAAACTGCTTTCCCATTTACCCAATAATTTTTTTTTCAAATAGGGACTTCTTTGCCAGATAAAGGGGTTGCCATTCTTTAATTAAAGTTCTCAACAGGGTGAAAGATGGGCTGAATCTAATTTTTTAAAATTTCACATTTTTATAGTTTACAAAGATCAAATTATTAAATAAATGTAAAATGATGTACTTAGGTTAAAAATTCATCTGCTCATGTATGGGATTGGGGGAGAAGAACATGACTAAAAAGTAAATCTCATCAGAAAGTTTTAGTTATTGTAAGTTGAGTCAAAGTAACATGGCAGCCAAAAACAATAATGTGATCTTGGGCTCCTTAACTAAGGCCTTCTCTGATACTTAATCATGGTAGGAGGCAACCCTGGATTTTTTTAAAAAGCTATACCAGCATCAAGTTCTACCAAGTTGAACAGCTTTCAAGTATAGGCCCTGTTACATATATATGTATACACACACACACAAACACACACACACACACACACACACACACACATATATATATATATATATATATATATGTTTATATGCCTTTGTTAACTGATGACCTTTAATTAAGCATGGACAGAGCTTTGTCACCATAAGGTTAATCTACTAGGCAGAGATTTTTTTTTCTTTTGGCTACTATAAATCATGAAGGCTTTTGTTGGTGGTTTTAGGCTGAAAGGACAAAAGTATTGTATATAAAAGGACAAGCCTAGTGATAAGCCATTTTAATGCTTTCTGAGGACCAAACTTGCCATTCAAATTATCACCAGATTGGCAATAGGATGGTGAATGTCCATCAGCTGAATTACAGAAGCATTTTTATCCACATTGATGGATGGAATTCCCACACTGATGGCATTATAGAAGTTTTAACTATTGAAATATTGAAGAAATATTCAGAACAAAAGAAGCAATAGTCCCATTCCACTCTGTGCTGGTTAGCTACAAGCATTTATATAGCCCTTTAGTTTTTGCACCTTTATAAATATTATTTGTTTATCCCCACAACAACCATGAGAGGTGGGTGCTATTATTATCATTATTTATAGTTGAGGAAACTGAGGCAGAAAACTCAAGTGACTTACCAAAAGTTATTCAGCCAGTCAGTGTCTCAGTCTGGATTTCTTCTTGACTCCAGACCTAGCTCTCTACCCACTGTGCCAACTAGTTCTCCCTATACCACATCTAAAGTTCTGTGTTCCATTCTAGGTGCCAGATTTTTTTTGGAGGGACATTGGTGACCTAGAAGGTATCAAAAATTGGATGACAGTGATTAGACTCAAAACTATGTCATATGAGCTTATTTAAAATAGAGAAGAAAAGATTTGGGGAGAGAGGCCAGAGAGGGAGACATGAGCAGTATCTTCAAATATTTAAAAATATGTCATATAGGAAAGGGGTTAAATTCATTTTTCTCCATAGACCCAGAGGAGAGAATCCTTGTATATCTGGGGATAGGGAAGGAAGGAGTTATAGATAGGCAGACTTCATCTCAATGTAAGAAAGATATTCAAAGCCCTTCATAACCTGTCTTCTGTCTCCTTTCTACTATCTAGTTTTCTTACACTTTACTCTTTTACATATAGAACTTTTGCAATTGGACATCCTTGTTGCTTCTCACACTTGTCTTTGGACCTTAGGCATTTTCACCTGCAGGCCTGGAGCTCTCTTTTTTCCTAAGCTCTACCTTCATCATAACTATTGGCTTCACTCATAAGTTTAGCTATCCTGTGGGAGAAAGGCTTTCTTTTAATGATAGATTTATTGTGGGCTGAATGACAAAGGAATTCCACATTATTGCATATGGCACCTACATTAACTCACTCTGCAGGCATTTCTAGTGCTTACTATTGACATGAGGTTATTAATATTAGATGAGTTAGTAATAAGCTGATCACTATATTCAGAGGAGAGGCGGAGATGCTATTTTTGGTGCATTTTATATAATGAATGCACTTGATAATGGCACATAATGGATGTCTGTTTCTTTTGTAATCTTCATGGGGGAGTGCATTATTACAGTGACATTATTACTATATTTTATTTGAAAGTAAAGAGGTTTTTTTGTTCTATGTTAGTCATCATTTTCCCTCTTTGCTTTTAGTTTTGTCTTTGTAATGGGGGAAATTCTGTGTAGCTGAGAAAAAATGTTCAGTTCAGTCCTGGTAAATGAGCAGAGAGGTTTAGAATCTTGGCCTCATAGCATCTCAGGGTTGGTTGGGCTGTTAGAGCTCTTCTCATTCAATTCCTACCTTAGGGAAGCATTCTCTCAATAGGGTCCCTGACAATCAGTAACTCATTGAGTCTTTGCTCAAAAAGGGATTCGCTTTCCTAAAAAGCAATCAGCTTTGAACAGTTTGGTCATTTTGAAGTTCTCCTTGAGGGTTTTAGTTAACAATAACAAGTCACATTTGCACACAATTGAAGGTTTACAAAGTTATTTCTCAAAGAACCCCTGGAGACCAAATACCCCAAGCATTATTATCCCCATTTTATAGATAAAGAAACTGAGACTCAGAGTGTTGTCCATGGTCATATAACCAGTGTATATCAGAGCCTAGATTAAAACCGTAGTATCTTCATTCCTGCCATATATTTGGAAGTACTAATAGCATATGGAAGTGTCCAGAGAAAATCAACTAGGAAGATGTCTCAAGAGTATGTCATATTCATCATATGAACACTGGATGAAAGAAATGGTGATGTTTTAAGTTAAAAAACATCTAGTAAAGACATGTTACCTTTTTTTTTTTGAAACATTTGAAAGGCTGTTTTAGGGAAGGAGGATTAGAATTATGTTTGGCCCTAGAGAGCAGAACCTGGATTCATGGTAGAAAGCAGCAGAGGCAAATTTAGGTTTGATCTTAAGAAAAACTTCTTTACAATTTTAGTTATTCATATATGGGTAGGTTGCTTTTGGAGCTAGTGGGTCATCATTCTCTGTGATTCTGGCTCTTTAAGTCTTATGTTCTTTCTATTACATCTAGCTGCCTCTTTAGTTTTATAAATTACATAGTCTATACTGATGTGCAAAAGGAATAATAATAATAATAATACAGAAGATAACTTACATTTCTTATATGATTTTAGAGGGTTAGCTCTTTTTAAAAAATTCTTTGAAAAGGCCAGCAATCATAGATGGCCCACAAACCTCTCAGGGCCACACCATTACTTTTAAAGAAACTTTTTATTCTAACTTGCTCAGTGCTATCTAGGATAGGATTGGAACTTGACCTTGCACTTAGGCACTAAGTTAATTCAAACCATGTCTGATGACTTGACAACTTCATGTGATTAGTGCCATGTTGCAGCTAGTGTAATGCTTAAGAATGGTAGATGCTACAACTATGTGTATTTACTTAAGTGGCTGCATTTCCACAAATCCATAACATTGAAGCCATTAAAGAATAAAGAGAGCCACCTCCTGGAGACATATGGAGCCTTGGTGACTTACAGTACTGCTCTAGATTGGTTCCCCAAGGAGGGGGAACATAAACATTTGCTCCTTGAGGTTGGGGTGTTCCCCTGGGACCCTTCTCTTCCTCGTCGAAGCTTTTCTGTCTCCTTGAGTTTTTCTTAGCTTTCAAGCGATTGGCGGATGATCTTGGTCAACCTCTCTTCCTTCTTTAGTCTCTACTGTGTGCTCATTGTCTCCTCTTTACTTGTGTCTAGTTAGCCATTCTATTCTCAGCTGTGGGTTTGGATTTATTTGAAGATTTCAGGAACCATAGAAATATGTTGAATCCAGTCCTCTCATTTTCCTTACGAGGTTTGAGTAGTTGAGGTGACTTGATTAGTTTATGTAGGCATGTTTCCTGTGACTGATTTGTAAGTTCCTTGAGAACTGTGTATGTCATAGCTAAATTTGTGCTCCCACAAGTATAAGCACAGGGTCCTGCACATTTTTTTAGATTTGACAGTGATTTCTTTGTTTTAGGTCAGACCCTAAACACTATCTGCTAATGTAGATAGGAACCTGCTCTGCAATTTAAAGTCTTACAAAATTGCCTGGGTCACTGAGAGATTATGTGATTTGCCCAAGGTAACTTCTTCAGCTAGCATGTAATAGAAGTAAGACTTGAACCCAGGTCTTCCTGATTTTGAGACCAGCTCTATGATATTTTATGTTCTGGTCAAATCATTTAACTTCTCTCGGCCTAAATTTCTTTATCTAAAAAATGAGGATAATAATAGCCTGTATCTCATAGGGTTGTTTTAAGAATCAGTTGAAATAATATATGTAAAATGCTTCTCAAATCTTAAAGTGCTCTATATGTGTTAACTAAAATGTTAGCTATCATCTTTCCCTTCTGATGAATAATTTTGAGTTGAATTGACATGATTCTGAGTCTGTCCCTTTAAATGGGACATCTCTTGATTCAGTTCTTTCTTTTATGATAAAAGGAGTTAGCTGTAACCATGCTTTTTCTGGTCAAAGCATTTTTAAAAATCGAAACTCTGGAAGTGTTTATAAATTATCATCTTTGGGAGATGTTATACTGGCAGGAGGTAGCTCCACTGTTCTCATCAATACTACATATTTTCTTAAATACTTAAATTAATATTGGAAATTTATCTTCTTTTGGCCCAATATCTTTGGTCTTCCTTGGCCTGGAATCAGGTCCAAGTTATATGCCTAGTGGTGTGATGAAGTGAGAACAATTTTAAAGAAACTCTTTGATGACCCTGAGAATACAGGACTGTTGTTTTTGTGGCCAAATTGAATTGTGATGGTAAAACTGGTTCTCTAGTTTTATTCAGGCAAATTAAAGTTTTAGATAGATATAGTAAGAATATTAATTTCTTTACACTGATTTATGCATTTTGCTACTAATAATTTTACATACATTTTTATATTAGATCCTCAGTTATATCCCTGTGAAGTAGACAGAACAAGAATTATTGTTTCCATTTTACAGATAGGGTAACTGAGACTCAAAGAGATTGTCAGTGGCAGAAGGTCTCATGGCTAGTAAGCAGTAGAGCCAGGACTCCACCTGGAGATTGTTGATTCTAAGTCTAGTGCAATGGGAATGGTGCCCTAGGCACTGCCTAACATCATCCCTACTACTGTTACTTCAACTCAGTATTTTGTGGCATAAATATTCATATTAAAATATTTGTGACACTGTACTTTAATATAATTGGTTTTCTTTGTAATACTATGTATTTTATTTAGTTCATTTTAAAACATTATTCTGCAAAGGTGTCTGTAGGTTTCATCAGACTACCAAAGGGGCCCCACCACACAAAAAAGGTGAAAAACCCTTCACTTAAATTGCTTTAAGCATGCATCCTGTCTATGGCACACCTGACAAATGATCATCCCCCTCTACTTTGAAGTACTTTGGTTTTTCTTATGTATTGTAATTAATTTTTTTTAATAGAGAGGCAAAATGGTGTAGTTGAAAAAGTAATGGCCTTTGAGTCAGAATATCTGGATTCCATTCTAGACTCTGATGTTTACAAGTTTCATGATCCTTAAACTTAAACTCTCTGAGCTTCAGTTTCCTCATCTGTGAAATAAATATCATAAATTTGTACTATTTATATCACAGGAATTAAAAATAGGTCAAAACATTTTATTCTGTTGCAACAAAGTATTGTTTTAAAATAACATACAGTGATTTTAGGACTGCCTTAAAAAGGAATCATTTAATCAGATACTCATTTTTATAGCACATGGCTTTATAATAGGGGTATGTATTAAATACCCATGATATTTGACATACTATACCATAGAAGTTACTATAAGGGAACTTAGAAAGGAATGTTCCTATCCTCAAGGAACTAATGTTTTAGTGGAGACATATATCAAATGCTAATGAATGAATATGAACATAAGTTATAGAAACATACCTGTTACCATCTTCAGCTCTTTCAAATATTGAAATGGAAATAATTGGAAGGGTTGTTACTTACTCAGAACCGTGTAGAGCTTATTAGTGATAGTAATCAAGAGCAATTACCCAGGAAAAGATTCATAAAGGTCTAGTAGGCCTTCTAGAGAAGGTCTAGGTCTAGGTCTAGGTCTAGTCCGGTACACAGCTGGTCAACTTTGAAGTCTCATGGGCTTAGACTAGAGTTCTGCCTTTGACATGTTATCAGTCTCAGTGATCCTGGGCAAGTTGCTCAACCTCTATTCCCTAGGTAACTCTTCAAGACTATTAATTTTAGAGGAGTTTCCAATGTACATCTGTGGTAGAACTTCCATACCCTTAGTATGGAAGTAATTTTCATACTGCAAAGAAATCAGAGGTCTAGCCCTCTAAACAAGTCAATTAACCAATCAGTCTGATGATCATGAAAAAAAGAAGTATTCTTTGGGTAGAATTCAAATGTCCTGTCTCACCTATCCCTAGACAGAGTCAGCTGCAGATGGAGTCTGACAGGTCTCTGTTGCAGGGTAGGCTGCTACTTACCCCCAAATTAGGCACACACCTGCCTCAAGATGTCTCATAAGACTTTTGTGAGGCACGTGATTTGTAAACCTTATAACATTGTAAGAATGATCTGTGATCTAAAAAATTATTGTCTAAACTTTCTGCAGAGCAGTAGAGCAGGACTTCAATAATTTTTGCAGCTGGAGAACAGATGGTGATAGTAATGATGTTAAATGGAGCTATTTGCTCCATCCAAGCTCTGCAGACTTTGTCAGTTATTGTTTGTGTTTAATTCAGTGACTACTCTAAAAATGCCATTGGCTGAATGCTCTGCACTTGTTTCAGGTAGCAAACAAGGCCCCACAAAATTCTAGATGAAGTGAAAGAAGGTTGGTTGCTGAACTTTGACCATGATCTAGTGACTTTCTCCTGAATGATAACTCAGGCAACAACTGATTTTCCTTGTAGATCATCTGAGAGGGGGGAAGGTTAGAGAACAGAGTTAAAAAAGAATGCCAAGGCTGATTGTTATTTTGTTTTGTTTTCTAATGAAATTACAGTCTAGTAATAGAAGTCCTGACCATAAATTTTAGCTGAAGGAACAAAAGAATAAGAATCCAGTAACCCCTGGAAACCATGGTATAATGGAAAGGACATTGAACCAAGAATGTGCCAGACTTTGCCACTGTATAACTCTGTGCACCTCCCTTCCCATCTCTGGGCCCAATTCCCTCATTTGCATAACAGTATTATACTAGATTTTATCAAAAGTACCTCTAAGCTTTAACATTTTATGTTCTGTCATTCTGACATTTAGGGATACAGTTTGGTATGGTGGAAAGAACACTGGATTTGAAATCAGAGAACAAGTGTTTGAATCCCAATTCTGACACTTAGGATTGTCTGAATTTGGGCAAATCATGTAGGAGTGGGTAGGACTAGGTGACCTCTAAGATCCCTTCAGGCTTTAAATCTGTAATCCTAAATTCAACTATAACATTATATGCTCTATGGTGTCTCCTTTTTTTCTAATGGAGCATCTCAGTCTAATTTTACTTAGTACTTTTGTTACAAGTAAGAATTCTTATATTAACCTTTGATGCTGAGTTTTCAATAGAAATGAGTTTGTAATGACTAAAAGATTGGATGTATCCAGGACAGACTGCTCTGAATGTAAATACTAATGAATTTGAATCAAGCTAATAAAATCATGAATTACTTATTAATGTTGAAGATCTCTTGTTAAAATAATTTGTCTTTCATTTTCTTATTAGTTTGTTTGTGCAGATGCTGGAACCAAACTAGCTGAGTCAACAATCCTTCACAAGCAGATGATCGCATCCATGCCTGGAGTAAGTCTGGAACCTAAATCAAGTACTTCATTTCGCCTTGGGTCTAACTTCTGTGCTCCCAGGAGGATTTTTAGTTTGTTTTTTACTTTTCTTCATTTTCACAGTGTAAATAATAGAAATTGCCCAGCTTCTTTTTTTTAAAAGAACACTAGTAAAAATTTAAATGGATATAGTACACTGACATTTCCAAAAGAGACCCTTCAGAATGTTGAGACCAATTCAGTTGTTATAGGAAATCACTTGTTACCCAACTTTGAAAATATCTAACAAGGTTCCATTTTTTTTTTAAATTCTTTCTTTATGACTCCACTTAATCCATTCAATTAAAGAAAAATGCCAGATAATTCATATATGTAGTAATACCTCAACTAATTTTGTAACCTTCCATCTTAGAATTCAGGTTTTTTCCATTATCAATAAATGTTATCAGGACAAGCATTTATTCTTGTAGTGGGAATTTTTACTGTCTCTTATTAATCTCTAAGCTTTCTACAGAGAAGCACATTTATAGTAATGATTTCTAATATAGAAATAAACACTTATTCCCTAGCCTGCTTAAAGGCTTAACTCATATAGAAACCTCCTTTGTGAGATGTTTGATAGTCCCCATATAGTACTTTCCCCCACCTCTCACTGTAATTAGGCTGTATATATTTTGTATTTATTTCTATGTGTATATGCTATTTTACACAGATAAATGTCAAGTAGAATGTAAGTTCATGAGGTTTGGTACTGTTTTCCTTTTTGTCTTTGTACACCTACTACCTAGAGTAGTACTTAATAAATTCATGTTGAATTGATTTGATTTGAAATAAATCTTCTGATAGTAAAAATGTCACCTACATTTGTTGACAATAGAGAAACTGAAATTTTGACCAGTGGAAAATATCCTGCTCTAAAGTGGCACAGTGGATAGAGTACTAGGGTTGGAATCTGGAAGACTCATCTTCATGCATTAAAATCTGGCCTTACTAGCTGTGTGACCTTGGACAGGTCCCTTAACCCTGTTTCCCTCAGTTTCTCATCTGTAAAATGAGCTGGAGAAGGAAATGCAAACCATTCTAATGTCTTTGCCAAGAAAACCCCAAACAGTGTCTCAAAGAGTCAGATATGACTAAAACAACTGAACAACAATAGAAAAAAGATAGTTTGTGATGCCTTTTCATGGTGTTGAGGTAACCATGGGTCATAAGTTCTGTCTGGTCCTACTAAAGGGGAAAGACTTCACATAGAGCCCAGTAATGGACTATCTAGGTGCAAAGAGACTAATCACCAGAAAGTTAGCCATTAGGTGTTTTGTTTTGGATTTTGTTTTTGTTTTGGCTATTGAAGCTCATGAAGATAGTACTTGAAGGTTTGCAAAGCACTTTAAATATAAATACATAATCTGTTTCTCTCTATCTATATCTATATCTGTTTATCTATCTGTATCTTATCTGATTTGATCTCCCAACATCCCTGAGAGGTAGATATTTTATTATTATACCATTTTTATAGATGAAGAAACTGAGGAATAGAAGGGTTAAGTGACTTGCCTAGAGTAACACAGCTAATAAGTATCTAAGGTAAAACTTGAACTCAGGTTTTTCTGACTCCGTGTCTGGCATGCTATCCATTATGTCACCCAGCTGCCTTAGAATAACAGATATTAAGAGATCACTTTGATGTTTGCAGATCTCTTTATGAGCATTATCGTTTTTAGACCTCATCATAGACCTGTGAGGAAGGTATGACAGATATCATTATCCCCATTTTACAGAAAAGGAAAAGGAGGTTCAGAAAAGTTAACTGATTTGCCCATGTTCACACAGGATTTGAATCCAGGTCTCCTCTACCTCAAGTCCAGCACTATCTGCTTCTCCAAGGTTCCTGTCTACTAAGGTGTTGAAAGATTATTATCTTAATCAATGGAGAGAATATCCACTCCAGTGAAATCATAAATCTTTTGAAGTATCAAAGTTAAGTGGAAGTGCTCACATTATCTTTGAAGAAAGCAAAAAAGAAAAACCCATAGTCCCTTATTGGTCCAGCATGGGGTGGGGAACCTGTGGCCTTGAGGCTACATATGGCCCTCGAGGTCCTCAAGTGCAGCCCTTTGACTGAATCCAAACTTCACAGAACAAACCCCTCAGTTAAAGGATTTGTTCTGTAAAACTTAGGCTCAGTCAAAATTCCACACCCAAGGACCTAGAAAGCCACATGTGGCCTCAAGACTGCAGGTTTCCCACCCGTAGTCTAGTACCTTTCCCTGAAGCACTTTAAATTCCACATAGATCTTAATTATTTGAATCTTATAAAATTAGTTTGGAGGAAGTTAGATATGAATCTTTTCAAGTTGCAGTTTGGGACTATAAATCAAAGAACCTGATTTCATCATTTTTCTAGTGTAATCAGTCAGTTGATAAACCTGAAAAGATAAATGAGGCTGAATCCTTTATATTTTCCAAATCTGTGGCCACAGGTGTGCTTACAAAGCAGAAAGTGAAAGTGTTGGCAGTTTTCTGATCTGGTTTATAAAAGTAGCCAAGTCAGGCAGATATATCAGACCCCATATTGGTTTTGGGGCTTAAATTCTCTAAATTGGACACCTGTGAGCCTGAAAATATCTAAGTAGTGGTAAATTCTCAACCTTCCTTTTCTGGAGCTTTGAATTATATGGTAAATACTGACTATATATCCTCCAATAATAGTTTTTTTGTTGTAGAAGTCTGATCAATATGGCATAAATGTTGATGCTGAAAGGAAAAAATCACTTTGAGAAAATCTAGAGAACAGATTTTCAAATTTGCATGGCATATAAAAAAGGCCTAAACGATGGCACAAACTGGGGGAAAAATCCCTTCAAATTCTGCATTCGTGGGTCAATATTCAATAACCTTTTATAATTCTGTCATTTGACTTGAAAAAAACAAAAAAGAAAACTGTTGCTGCCATGGAATGGTTGGAGGACACCTTGACAGGCAGGCATGCCAGTGACCTTATTTTACTGTTTGTTATCCTGCCATAGAAACTGACAGGCGTAACATTGGAGGAAAAGCTAGAAGGTGATATTGTTCAGCACAATTCAGACTTAAATGAATACAGGAAATGAGAGTCAATTGGTGAATGGATTAAGTATTCCAAATTTCGGATTCCCCTAAGGAAATGTAGGTCTCCACAGGACTGTTAATTAAGCTTCAGAGATGATCCACTTTTGAACTCTACTATAGGCAATCTAGCATAGAGACCTCAGCATACCTTTGATCATTTAGTCTATGTGAGCATTTCCCCTCTGCCCGTGACATGTTAAATTCATTTGCATGGAGAGGCAGTAGGTTCACATCTTTAAATAACTAAGTACAGTGGTATTCTTTATCACTGGCTGTCTCTTTTTAAAAAGTTCTATAAGTTTCCTGCTAAGATGAAAGAAAAGGAGTGGCAGCCATTTCTTTTCTCCTCTCATTGTTATTTCACCCACTCCTTACCCTGAGGAAGAGGTAAACAGTAACATGCATGTCTTTTATCAAAGGGAAAGATCAATGCTTTGAGGTTAACACGGTGACTTTTGAGAATAGACGAGCAATGTACAATGACTTCTTTGGAAAAATACATTAAATGGAAATAGGTAAAAGAGCCTACTGATAAATCTCCATGGTGCTTTTCAGTCTTTGTGTAGGAGAATCTTAGTAGTAATAACAAGTCACTTTTTTATTGGGTGGTTCATACTAAGATGGCCAAGGAGGGTCACCAACATTTGGAAAAATCCAATTAAATTAAAAGAACCCATTCTTTTCTAAATAACTACCAGTTCCTCCTCTAAAGTTCTCCTATGGTGTCTTATTGGAGTGGAATTTTAAAGGCAATACTTTTAAGCAAACCCTGACAGGTGCTACTAGGCTGCCTCTGTCATATAAGGACTAGCCTTGCTAAATCCAAAGATGTGCATCACTAGAAGATTGGTCTCCATATGAAACAACTCATGAAAACTTAATGCTAAGGCAGGGAAGGGTTAAGGTCCACGTTGGTGGAGGGAGTATCCCAACCAATGAAATAACTACTTTTTGAAATACTGAAGTGTGGAACAGTGGGAAAAAAGCCACTGGATTTGAAGTTAGGATATGAGTTTGAATTGCACTGTGCCACATGTGATCTGTGTGACCTTGGGCTGCTTATTTTACTTCTCAGGGCATCTTTTTTCCTTATCTGTAAAATAAATGAATTAATCTCATACGTTCCTTCTAGGTGTGAATTCTATAATCTAGAATCTTATGAGCAACAACCAATTAGCAATGGCTTCCCTTAACACAGGCCTCTTGGAATCTGTAGTCTCCTTCAAGACCCAGCTCCAGTGTCACTTATGTGAAACTTTTCCCAAACACCTGCCCCAGCTGTTGATATTCTCCCAGCTTGGTCCTTCAACATCATCTTGTATCTATTTTGCACATGGCTACATATGTACATTTTGTCTCCCCAATGGAATGTAAGTCACCTGAGAGGAGGGACCATTTCACTTTTGTCTTTTTCTCCAGTGCCTGGTACAGAACAGGTACTTAATAGATTTTTGTTGCCCCTCACCCTGAGTACTGCCTAAATTTATTTTATTTCCAAACTGATATGATTCAAACAAACTGTGATTTTGAATAGTGCAGAATAGGTCGGAAAGCTAGAAAGAGGACTCACTAAGAAACAGTACAGAATAAGAGAGAGTTTAACTATCTTCACAATAAAAAGAAGGGCAAAAGTGGGGTTCCAGAGTCAAACTAATCGATGGGTTTCCTTTTATTTTAGTGTGGAACAGCAGCTATGGAATGCATGAGACAATACGTTAATGAAGTACTGGACTTTATTGCTGACATGCATACATTAACCAAACTTAAGGTAGGGTCAACACATATATGTGACTTGTATAGCCTTAGCTTTTGGGTTTTCTAAATTTAAGGGGAATATTTTAAAATGTTTTATATTGTGTATGGTTAGTTTGCATGAAGATTTATGTTTACTTGGTGTCAAGGACTCATGATCTCTTATATGCATGTCCAAGAAAATAGGTAAGGATTTAAGAGATAAAGCAATGGATGCTGCTTTTATGGAACTGATGATGGACCTGATGACAGAATTATCATTGCTCATTCTTTTGGTATAGTCTGTGCCTGGACCACTGACCACATAGGACTTTTCCTTGGTACATATGATATAGGAAAACACATATATGGATGCACAGAGAAAGCTAACCAGGTATATAGGGACTCACCACAGCTTCAATGTTCTACCATGTAGAGATTTTATCCGGTTATCTTGCTCTCTTTCCTTCCAAGGGACATAATTCAACTACTATGATATAATGGTCCAACTTAACATTATTCTGGAGGTTGAGGTTCTTCTTGTTTTTTTTTTTTAATTTGCTACCTATAGTAAGTAATAGAATGGGAAAGAAATCAATGTCTTCGTTAGGACTCTTGTCAACAGCTGCTTCCTTCCTGCCCTATAGATTAACTGCCCTTCTTTCCAGATTGTGATAACAGCTGGAGTTATCTTCATTTATCTCAGCTACTTCAGCAAACATTTAACAAAAATCAATGCCTTATATCTAAATAGTCTAGAATGATATTAATGATATAATCTAAACTGTATTCTGTGGAATCCAGAAGCTCTTTGTGATATGAGTAGGAGGTTCTGTAAGAAAATGTTAATGTTAGTGTTATTTTAGAATAACAAATAGTAAGTTATCTATGTCAAAATATGAATGCAAAATATACTTTTTGTATGAAAATAAACAGTTTCTTCTATTGTGTAGCAAAATTTCCTCAGCCCTATTCAAACTGTATATCCATACTTATAGGCTCTTTAGAATGACATTATTGGATTTGGTCGGTTGAAAACTCTAATGTGTTCTATGACCAGATCAGTTTGGGAAATACAGATAACATAATATACAATGAAATAATTGGAGGGGCTCCTAAGGCACCATATATTCTAAGCCTCTTATTTTATAGAAAAGGAAAGTGAGTCTTAGAGAGGAGCTCCTTTAAGTAGAGGAACTGTGGCTGAAACATGGTTTTTCATGCTCCAAATTCATTGTTCTTTCTACTACATCATGATGTCTCTTCTCATTCATTCATTCATTCATTCATTCATTCATTCATTCATTCACTGAGAACCTACTGTCCAGCAAACATTTACTCACCACCCCAGGTCCTTGCTGGGGATACTAACATGAAAGATGACTAGTTTCTGCACCAAAGAAGCTGACATTCCATTGGAAGATATTACATGAAAAGACAATGCAGTGTACCAAGAAAGAATCTTGGATTTAGAGTTAGAGGATTTGGGTTTAAATGATGCTTTCTATGTTGGTGATCTGCAGGTCTTAATTTCTTGATCTGTAAAATGAGGGGTTTGGAAAAGACGATCTTTAAAATCCCTTTCCTATAAATACTATATGAGCCTGTGAAATATGTATGGTATAATGTAGAATGTAATGATAAAAAAGTAGACTTCTGGACAGAGTTCTGTAAGAAAAGGATTTGCTCCAGGAGAGTGGTTTAATGAAGGTGTTGATCATTTTTATTGTTCTTTGGGGTGGAATGAGTAACTAATATAAATCAGCCTCCTTTCCATCATCCTCCCACTAGGGAACTGATAGATCTGAAAACACTGAGGAAAAGTCTAGACTTAATGCAGAAAAAAAATCCAAGCACAAAAAATAGCCTAATTCAAAATTGGTCAGCAAACAATTTTTCTTTGATCAACAAGAACCTAGTGATCTAAGAAGAGATGCATCAGAGAAAAAAGAAAGAGGTTTCTGTCATTGGACACAGCTTCTAAATTCTGCTTGGATGATCTGGTTTTTTTCTATATACATAGCAACCTTAGTGCAATAATAGTGTACAAACTTTTAGCTAGAAGGAAAATAGATTTAGCACATAGATTCAATTTTTCATAACACAAGTAGGTACAGACATGATCCTTTTTTGGTTGAACTTAACTGGTGAATTATTGGAGTGTTGCTTAGAGATAATGAAGGCACTTCTACTCTCTAGACACATTTCTCTTCCTGTAAATTGAAAGGCTTGTCAAGTCAAATTAATAAGCATTTATTAAGCCCTTACTATGAGTCAGGCATTGTGTTAAGCACTAGGGATACAAACAGAGGCAAAAAGATAGTCCCTGCCCTCAAGGAGCTCACAATCTAGTGGGAGAAACAACAAAGAAACCAATGTGGACAAATGAGTTAAATACAGGATAAATAAGAAATAATTAACAGAGGGAAGGCACTAGAATTATGAGGTTGAGAAAACTTTCTTGAAGTAGATTGGATTTTAGTTGGGATTTGAAGGAATCCAGGGAAGCCAGTGGGCAGAGATGAGGAAGGAGAGCATTCCAGGAATGGAGAACAGCTGGAAAAAATGCCCAGAGCTGCAAGATGTAGTTCAGGAAACAACAAGGAAGCCAGTGCCACTGAATTGAAGGATACATATCAGGGAATAATGTATAAGAAGACTGAAAAGGTAGGAGGGGGCTAGGTTATGAAAGATTTTGAATGCTTAATAGAGGACTTTATATTTGATCTTGGAGGTAATAGGGAGTCACTAGAGTTTATTAAGTAGGAGGCTTGACATGCTCAGACCTGTGCTTTAGTAAAATCACTTTAGTAGCTGAGTGAAGGATAGATGGGAGTGGGGAGAGACTTGGGGCAGGCAGTCCCACCAGCAGGCTATTGCAGTAATCCAGGCATGATTTGATAAGGTCCTGCACTAGAGTGGTGACACTAGAGTGGTGAGAGGAGAGAAAGGGGCTTATTTGAGAAAAGCTACAGAAGTGAAATTGACAGGCTTTGGCAACAGATGGGATAATAAGAAGTTGAGGATAATTCCTAGGTTTCCAGCCTGAGGACTGGGAGATGGTATTGCCTTCTATAGTAATAGTGAAGTTGCAGGGGGGAAGTGACTTGGGTTTTGGACATGTGTTTAGTTTAAGATGTCTACTGGATATTTAGTTTGAGACGTCTGAAAGGTAGTTAGAGATGCATGATTAGTGGTCAGCAAAGAGATTGGGGCAGGATAGATAGATCTGAAAATCTTCAGCATAGTGATGGTAATTAAATCTGTGGCAGCTGATGAAATGAGGTAATAGAGAGGGTAAATAGAAGAGGGTCCAGGACAGAAACCTGTAGGACACCTATGGTTAGAGTGCATGATCTAGATGAGGATCCAGGGAGAGAACCAATCTAGAGTGGTGTCCTGGAAACCTAGAGAGAAGAGTATTAAGGAGGAGAGGGTGATTGAGAGTGTCAAAGGCTGCAGAGGAGTTGCCATTGGGTTTGGCAATTTAAGAGATCATTGGTAGCTTTGGAGGGAATACTTTTGGTGGAATGATCATAAGGGATTAAGAAGAAAGTGAGAGGAGAGAAAGTGTTATCACCTTTTGTAGATAGCCTTTTCAAAGAGTTTAGCCACAAAGGGCAGAAAAAATACGGAGTGATATTGTGTATGAAAAGATCAAATGTGGTTCTTTCAAGATAGAAAGACATGGGAGTGTTTTAGAGAGAATGAGTCAGTAGAGATTATAAGTGATAGAGTGGGGATGATGGAGGGGGCAATCTATTGGAGTAGAGGATCTGGAATGGTATCACTTGAGCAGGTAGGAGAGTTAACCTTGGTAAGGACTGAGGTCATCTTATCATGTGATACAGGGGTGAAGGAGGAAATAGTGGTAAAAGGCATATGAGTGATACAAGAGGAGGAAGAGGGAAGCAGAAAGAGCTTGTGGTGAAAGGCCTAATTTTTTTCCACAAATTTTGAAGCAGTGTTATCAGCTGAAAGGGTTGGGGGAGAGAGATCCATGGGAGCTTTGAGAAGGGATGAAAAGGTTTGAAAGAGCAAAAAGTAATCTAACAGGGAGTAGGTGTTACTGGTCTCTGAGTATGGTGGAAAAACAGGTCTGGAGAATCAGGAGTGGAGCCCAGAGAGAAATTGAGAAAGTTGGCATGGGGGCCTGTCCTTAAAATAGAGGTTCTGGGAGGAAGTGACCAATCAGAGGAAGGGGATACAGGAACAAAGGGATCTTTCAGTGCGAAAAGACTGTGGAGGAAGAGGGATGTTCCAGGGTGAAAGTTACTAGAACATAGTAGAGAAAGAAGTCCAAAGAGTAAGGATTAATAAAATTTCCTTTAGTGTAATACAGTGTTCTCCATTTAAGGTACCTTCTAGTTCTAATGTTCCATAAGCTTACATTCTATGTTCTAATACCTTTGCCAGCTTTAACATGCTATGTCCTAACAGCCTACACTCTTAACAATCTGGCCTAAGATGCCTTTTAAGAGCTAACATTTTGTGGTTCATGTGACTAAATTGAAAATTTTTTTAACAAAAGAGTCTTTCATATATTAATGTAAAAAGTTATCCCCATTTTGGTTTTATAGAGTCACATGAAGACCTGTTCTCAGCCTTTGCATGAAGATACCTTTGGTGGACATCTCAAAGTTGGGCTGGCTCAAATTGCAGCCATGGAAATCACGAGAGGCAACCATAGGGATAACAAAGCTGTTATTCGCTACCTCCCCTGGCTCTACCATCCTCCCTCTGCAATGCAACAAGGGTAAGTTTTTTTTCCCCAAACTGTTTTTTTTTCCCAAAAAAGGTGATATTCTAGGGAAAATTCTCTGTCACTTCCTGGAGTGATTAAATTTCCTTAGGATTTGTAAAATGTTTTGTGATTGGTATGAAGTATAGAAACAAAAGTTTGTCAAGAAGCAGTGTCTCTGAGCCTATTGGCTTCATGATTCAGCAGCATTATTGAGCTCAGAACATGAAATGCTTCATAACATTGTTGTGAGAGGAAAAAAATTGCAAATGCTTTTATTCAATGAAATTAGACCTCAAAGGACTAGTGATTCTTCTGGAAAAGCTTTCAAATACTTAGCATATCTAGTGGCCAAATGTAGTGAATAATCTCTCCCTTCCACAATATAATACTGTACCTGTATAATTAGCTATAGTCTTTCTCTATTTCACATGTAACTAAATTTAGATCATGTTGGTTAATTTGAAAATCACAGATAATGGATAGATCTTCACTTTATCCTTTGATCTAATATACTGATTAAATATTTGTTATGTGTTTTTATCTGGGGGGGGCACAGCATGGAACCTGGTTTTTATCCAAAGGGATAGCCATCTAACTGGGCAGACAGAACTAATATAAAACAATTGGAAAATAGTTGTAGGCTAAACTATATAGTACAGGAAGTAGAACAGGCAAAGAGATGGAGGGCTCACTTTCTTGGAGATGGGATCTAAGCTAGGCCTTGAAGGATATAATAAGTCAGGGGAGGTCATTTCAAATATGAGTAGAGGTGTAGGGATAAGTATGCCATTTTTAGGGAACATTTTTGGAAATTGTGCATTGGGGAATAATAAGAGGTGACAAGCCTTTTCTTAATTTTCGGAAGTTATTTTGCTAGTGAGGAGTAAAGTACTTGAATTTGAATTTCCCCTTGCTTATAGTGGAGAAGTGAAAGGTGGCCTACCTTAACCCTTGGTCTGTTCATCTACAGAGTAGAGAGGATTTTATGATTTTATGACAGGAGGAGTTATTGGATTTGGAAAGCCCAAAGATCCAAGTGCCAAACTTGGTCCCACTGCTGTATCCACTAGGTGACTTCTCCTTTGTCATGAATCACAACTTACCATGGCTTAAAGGATTGGGAAAGAGTCCCTGGATACTTGGGCAGCTTTATCCCAGATCTTTTGTGACGTAGTGTAGGTTACACCACCTCTCAGAGCTTCCTTTCTCTCATCTGTAGAATCTCCTAGGTTCCCTTTAGCTCTAATGAACTTTGACTCTATAGAGACTAAGCCAGTACAATTTATTGAGCATTCCTTGTATGCAGAATAGTGTAGTAGCTAATCTAGACCTGAAAAATTGAAGGTAACTACTTGCTCATGAAACTGAAATTGGGGATTAGTAAGGAGAACTAGAATAGTACATATATAAATCATTTTGTCAGTCTACACTTCTTCCCTTCCTTTTTTGTGTAACCAAGTATAAGACCATTCAGATTCATTCACTCATTCAACACATATTAGACAATTAGGGGCAGGGAAAATGTTCAAAGCAGGGAAGACTTTCAAATTTCCTTAGGTCCATTAAGGGGAAGGGAAGATCTTCAAATTCTTATTACCATTAAAATGATTCAGGTCGTTTTAGCCTTTATCTGAAATAAGTGAAGTACAGCAGATGTATAGCAGATTCCTAGTTGTGTACATGATGAACATGAACATTGCCACAATGATGTTTTTCTAAACTATTCCTTTGCTTTTTTAAAATTAAATTTTATGTTTATTTTTAGTTTACATCATTCATTTCCTCAAGATTTTGTGTTACAAATTTTCTCCCTGTCCTTCCCCTACCCACCACCCCAAATCAGTGATTGTAGAATATATACAATACTGTATACCCCCACCCACAATCTGCTCTCTCCTATATCCTCTGCCATCCCCCTTCAACTTTCCAGTAGGGCAAGATGGATCCCCATACCTCAATGCCTGTACATTTTACTTCCAAGTTGCATGCAAAAAGAATTATATATATATATATGTATATATACATATACATATATGTATACACACACACACACACACACACACACATATATATATATATATATATATATATTATTAATTTGTTTCCAAAACTTTGAATTCCACATTCCCACCTTTACTGGGAGGATAAGCAATTCAATATAGATTGTATATGTGTAGCTTTGCAAAACATTTCCATAGTGGATATATTGTGAAAGATTGACTATATTGCCCTCCATCCTATCCTGCTCCCATTTGTTCTATTCTCTACTTCGACCCTGTCCCTTTTCACAAGTGTGTACTTCTAACTTCCCTCTCCTCCAAACTGTCCTCCCTTCCATCATCCCCCCCTCTCATCCCCTTCCCCTCCCTACTCTCCTGTAGGGCAAGATACCTTATTTAGTGTGTATGTTATTCCCTTCCTAAGCCAAATTCAATGAGAGGAAGGTTAACTAATTCCCTTTTGCCTTCCTGTTTTTCCCCTCCATTGTAACAGTTTTCCCTTGCCTCTTCTATATGAGATAATTAAAACTCCTCTCATTGTATTCCTCTTTTATCTCTCAATTTCAACTTTTAAGTATCATTCCTTCCTATTCAATTGGTCCTGTGCCCTCTGTCTGTGTATACCTGTACACACACACACACACATATACACACACACTCACATATATATTCATATATCCATATGCCCTGCTATATAGACATATATATATATGCATGTGTGTTATATCTCCTTCACCTATTCTCATACTGAGAAAAGTTTCATAAGTTATAATGATTGTTTTTCCATGTAGGAATGTAAATAGTTCAACTTTGGTTAAGTTCCTTATGATTTCTTTTCCCTGTTTACCTTCTCATGCTTCTCTTGCTTCTTGTATCTGAATGTCAAATTTTCTATTCAACTCTGTTTTTTTTTCCATCAAGAATGCTTGAAAGTGCTCTATTTCATTGAATGACCTTATTTTCCCCTGAAGCATGATACTCAATTTTGCTTGGTAGGTGATTCTTGGTTTTAATCCCAGCTCATTTGACCTCCAGAATAACATATTCCAAGCCCTTTGATCCTTTAATGTAGAAGCTGCTAGATCCTCTGTTATCTTGATTGTGTTTCCAAAATATTCAAATTGTTTCTTCATGGCTGCTTGTAATATTTTCTCCTTCATCTGGGAACTCTGGAACCTGGCTATAGTATTCCTAGGTGTTTTCTTTTGTTGATCTTTTTCAAGAGGTGATTAGTGGATTCTTTGAACTTCTATTTTGCCCTGTGGTTCTAAAACATCAGAGCAATTTTCCTTGAGAATTTCTTGAAGGATGATTTCTAGGTTCTTTTTTTTGATCATGGCTTTCAGGTAATCAAATAATTTTTAAATTATCACTCCTGGATCTATTTTCCAGGTCAGTGGTGTTTCCAATGAGATATTCCACATTGACTTCTATTTTTTCATTTGTTTGGATCTTCTTAATAGTATCTTGATTTCTCATAAAGTCATTAGCTTCAATTTGATCCATTCTGATTCTGAAGTAATTATTCTCTTCAACGAGCTTTTGTGACCTTTTTCCATCTGGCAGATTTGGCTCTTTAAGGCATTCTTCTCCTCATTGGCTTTTGGAACCTCTTTTGACATTTGAGTTAGTCTATTTTTTAAGGTGTTATCTTCTTCAGTCATGTTGTTGACTCTAGTTTCATGATTTTCTTTCATCATTCTCATTTCTCATCCCAATTTTTCCTCCACTTCTCTTATTTGGTTTTCAAAATCCTTCTTAGGCTCCTCTATGGCCTGTAACCAGTTTGTATTTTTCTCAGAAGCTTTTGGTACAAGAGTTCTGACTTCATTGTCTTCCTCCTGTTCCATGCTTTGATCCTTTTTGTCCACAAAAAAGGAATCTAGAGTCATGTTGCTGGCCTTGCTTTGCTTCCTTTGCTTGCTCATGTTGCCACTCAATTACTTGACTTTTGAGCTTTTTGGCACAGTAGAACTCTGCTTCCAGAGAGGAGAGCTTTGTTCCAATCACTGAAGTTTTCACAGCTGCCAGAGCTATTAGTTGGGTACCCTTTCAGAAGCCTCCAACGTCTCTAGTACCTTATCACACACCCTAGGCCCTCCACCTTAGACAGCAATCCAGATCCAAGCAGGTTAAAACAAGAGCAATTACCCCTCAGGATAGTTTCTTGGTCCCCCTACAATCTGTAGGCCAGGAGCTCTGAAGAAGCCACCACCACCCCTCAGCCACTTCTCCCTATGGGGGACAGTGGCTGGACCACTCTCCTGGACTCCCTGTTACCACAAATTCCACACTGACCTCTCACACTGTCTTTGGCATTTATGGGTTGATAATTCTGGAAGCCAAACTGCCACAGCTGCTGGTGATCCACTCTCACAAAGCCCCTCCAGCTGGGGCTGGTCGGGGTATCCTTGAACTAAAATGTGGGCTCATGGGGTGTTGGGTGCTGCTCCCAGCGTGCTGTGATGGACTCTTCCTGCCAACCTACTGGGCTACCTTCAGCAGTAGATTTCTTTCTCTCTGTCACTTTGTGCGTTCTGTAACCCTAAAGTTTGTTTAGGGTCATTTTTCATAGGTATTTTAGGTGGTTATTGGGGGAGCACACAGAGTTTTCCTGCTTCTGTGTTGTCATCTTTGCTCCACCCCTTTCTAAATTATTCTTGAATAAAAATAATATTGATCAGAAAATATTGATAGGAAAAATACCATTCTTATCATTAAGTAAATAATTAGAAGATGTATTGTATAGAGAGCCTGCCTAGGAATCAGGAAGACCTGGGTTCAAGTTCTACCCTTATTTTCTGCTAGCTATGTAACACTGGAGAATTCACTTAACATCTCAATGCTAAGAACCCCTCTCTTAAATATCTAAATAGTTCTCAACTAATAATCAGTGAAGGTTTTCTTGGGAAATAAAATGAAATGAATTATCAGCTACAATGGCTTATATGAATAAAGGATGTGAGTCAAGGAAGCAGTTTTTAGGAGATGAGATTTCAGCAAGCAATATTCTAAGATCTAACTAAATATTATTGTATTTTACAATAGTGCTTTAACCAAATGTCACCTATTGTTATCTGATAGGGATTGAGGAGAGTTATTTAACAACAAACAAATATATTAACAACAAACACAACCACAGCCCACCACCCACCACCACTACCACCACCAACAAACAATAACAACAAAAAACTCTTTACATCAAATAGACTGACCCCTAGAGGCATATAAGAGCCTAATTCTAGTTCCTTTTCTAAATTTATAAGAAGGTTGAAAATTCATGCCATGGTTTGTTGTTAAATTCCTGGCAAGTATAACTGTTTTCAAAAGACTTTAAACCTTGCATATGTTATACATTTCCTTCTTCTCTTATAGGCCTAAAGAATTCATTGAGTGTGTTTCTCATATCCGCTTGCTGTCCTGGCTGCTTCTGGGTTCACTCACACATAACTCTGTGTGTCTAAATCCTTCATCTCCCTGTATGCCAATTCCTCTGGATGCAGGGTCCCACATTGCAGATCATCTTATCGTTATCCTTATTGGATTTCCTGAGCAATCAAAGGTAAGCAATTTCCACAGGATTGAGACCATATGCAACAAAATTGCTAATGGAAACTTTTATCAGCTAATTATGTTTCTTCTGGGAAAGAAAATGGATGAATCTTATCATTTCCTTTCCTCTGTACATTCTAAAAACAACTGATGCCTTATTTAAAGTTGTTTAAATTTCCAGACTCCTTTTTCCCTTTAAGTGTTTATTCAGTTTACGTTTTTCAAGGTATCTTCATCTATGGAGGCAATCAAGAGTTGGCTTCCTAGCTGTGCCAGTGTCTTTATTACAAAAAGGAATAATTATCTAGAATATAAAAATAATCCTATGATAGTTTAATGTAATAAAGAAAACTCTCTGCTTCAACCCTCCATGGGCTATTTTATTGGTCTGAACCTTCAGAGGCACATAAAATTTGGCCTAGTTAATGTTCCTCAAACTCCACATTTGTTCTCCCAACTTTGTGCCATTGCACAGGTGTATCTCCTTCTGGACTGTGGTCAATCAACAAGCCTTTAAAGGTACCTGCAGTCCTTCTCTTCACTCCATCCACCCTTCAAATCCCTAGTTTACTGCAAGGCTTTAGCTCATGTGCCAACTCCTACAGGAAAGTTTCCTAATGCCCCCAGTTAATGTTCTCCTCAAATTATCAGATATATATTTAACTGTTTATAGGCAGTATGGCATGGTGGATAGAATTCTGGGATTAGAGTCAGGAAGATTTGGGTTCAAATCTTGCCTCTGACACATACTATGTATACAAAGAAAAGTCACTTAACCTCCCTGGGTTTTAGTTTCTTCCCCTCTAAAATGGGGATAGTAATAACACATACTCACAGGGTTTTTGTGAGGATTGAATAGGATAATGTTTGTAAAACGCTTTGTATACCTTGAGAGGCAAAATGATGTATTTGAAAGAATGATGAATTAGGAGCAAGAGATCTGACTTCAAATCCTGCCTTTAATATTTACTGAGTATGTGATCTTACTTAGTAAGGCTATGATCCTATGATCATTTCCTCCCAATAGAATATAAACTCTTCAGAGACAGGGACTATTGTTTGTTTGTGTGTGTGTGTCATCTTCAGCATGCCTTGAACATATTGGTTACAGAACTACTTGCTGGATTGGATAATCATCATCCATAGTTTCATTGATTATAAGTGCTTTCTTCATTAATGTAAATTGCATAAACTTTAGTTTTTAACTTGATATCATTAAGAAAATCATTATCTAGTGGTCAGCCTCCTAGGGTGAACTTTTCTGAACTGTCCTTGGGACTGCCTTCAAGTCTTTTCAGATTGAGAAGATCTGATAAAGTCTTCATGCCATTGGCATGGCCTCCGAGAGTGTTTCCATGCAGACTGAAGGCATCAGAGGAGATACTAGGAATGACAGCTCACATTCAAAGATGAAAAAGGAAAATAAGACTCTGTTGGGAACGCACTAAGGTAGCCTTAAAGTCAGTTAGTCAAAAATAAAATGCATAAAAACAGTTGGTCACATTTCTATGGCATTTTATAAGTCCCAAAGTGCTTTTGCATCCATGACCTTGTTTGGTCCTATGGAGCAATCAGGGAAAATGTCATTGGTTTCATTTTGTAATTGTAATTAAGGCTTACATAGGTGAAATGACTTGCCCAAGGTCACCTAGGCAAGAAATGATGGAAACAGAACATCAGCCTGTTTTTATTTTTACCTTTCCTGATTTCAAATCTAGTACTTTTCCCATGCCATCCACAGTGAAAGAACCAAAAGGTTGGATCTGTCATTAATAGTCATTCATTTATTCATTCAGGAAGCATTAAGTACCCATAAGGTACCAGAGAAGACAAAAAAAATGATTATGCAGGTTCTACCTTCATAGAATTTACTGTCCATCATTGCCAAGCTGTTATAAATTAAAGGAGCCAATCAACTGCCCTCCTTAGAAACTGAGCAAAGGCATAGAGGCCAGGTTGGGCGTTAGGGTATGATGGGGAGTAGTCTCCAGGCTAGGATAAATTGGCCTTGAGAAGAGATGTGAAGACTCACTCTGTGGCTAAAGACCCTACCAAGGCATCAGGTAAGTTTTATGGAGGATTGCTAAAAATCATCATCGTAGAGTGTCATAGCTGCTGAATTGGAACCAGGCTTTTTTGTTTAAGGAGTGATTCTGAACAGTCCACCTAATCCCCTCAGTGCCTCAGTTTTTTCATTTCTAAAATGGTGATTATAATTCTTGTACTATTTACCATGAGAAAAATACTTTGTGGAACCTGAGGTACATTAGAAATATGCTGATATTATTCCTCTTTTTCCCAAAACTAAATTATTCCAGTGATGGAAATTTCAGCTCTTTCAAGGAGAGGGAAAGGATTTAATCTGCCAATTAAAGGGGCTGAGGTAGCACGCTTTATCTCTGAAGAGCTGCTTTGTTCTTTGAGTACACACTCCCACTGACTTAGTGAGGCTCAGACAAGGATGAATCATAAGTTCATAAGAATGGAATAACATTTTAATCTTCTGATGGCTTGAATCAGATACATGTTGCCTATAAGCTTCTCCACATTGTACGAGCCACTTGTGGCTCCCTTGAGAGGCAGCATGATGGCTGGGTATAACATCTTCCTCTCCTTCATTCTCCTTTGCAGACATCTGTGTTGCACATGTGTTCCCTCTTCCATGCATTTATCTTTGCTCAACTATGGACGGTCTACTGTGAACAAACTGCTGTTGCTCCCTCTGTCCAAAATCAGAATGAATTTAGCTTTACAGCCATCCTTACTGCATTGGAGTTTTGGAGTCGGGTGACACCTAGCATTTTACAGCTAATGGCACATAACAAAGTGGTGAGTTCAGTACCTGTTCATAAATATATTCCTCCTTAAGGTTTGATTACATTGTGACAATAACAAATATAACAACCCATCTTTACACAACACTTTACACCCCCTGGGAAATCTTAATCTCACAACAATGCTGGATGGTTGTTGTTACTCCTGTTTAACAAAGGAGGAAGAAAACTCAGATGTTAAGGGGCTTACCCAGTTTAATGCTACCACTATTAAATGGTAGAGTCAGGGCCTGAATACAGATCTTCTGACTCCAGTCCAGTGTTATTTCTGCTATGCCACACTGTCAGATTTGCCAAATTAAATGCTTTTTGTCCTCCCATTATATGACAGGAGGAATTATTGGATATAGAAAGCCCAGAGATACAAGTGAGAACTCCATAAGGGGGTATTTTTATTTGTGTCTAATACACATAAACAAAAAAGTAAGGGAAAAGAAGCTCAGTGGTTTCTTGTTTTGCAGATTTACTCTTCTAATACAGCCATTCCTATATAACACTTGATTTTAACTTGATGAAGTTTGAGTGCCCTCTGATTCCTTCATTTCAAGCCATAGACATATTTAAAACATTTTTTCTTTCAATTAACAAAAATAAATTTCTTCTCTCTTCCCCCACCCCAAACATTGGGACAAAAAAAGGAAAAAGAAAATCCTTGTAATGAATATGCATTGTCAAGCAAAACAAATTCCCACATTGTCCATGTCCAAAAAATATATGCCTCCTTCTGGACCCTGAGGCCATCAGTTCTCTGTCAGGAGGTGGATAACATACTTTATCATGAAATTATGGTTGGTCAGTGCACTGATCAGAGTTTTAAAAGGCCAGACATGTTTTCACACGCATTTCCTTTCTTCCATTTGAGTTGTTCTTATGAGCTACCTACTCAGGAAGAAGTTAAGAAATGTATAGGAAGTTTGTTTAAAATATTTACTCTCCTCAGAATGAGGAGCATAGTGCCAAGACCAGATCCCTGGGGCACTCCATTTGAGACCTCCTTCCAAGTTGACTTCAGTCCATTAATAACTACTCTTAGGGTCTGGTCATTTAACGTATCAAGTCATCCTGGACTTCTCACTCTCTCTCACCTTCCCATACCCAATCTGTTGTTAAAGTCTATCAATTTCATCTTTGTAACATCTCTTAAATAAGCTTCCTCTTCTCTGACACTGCCACAATTCTGGTGCAAGTCCTTATCATCTCATGCCTGTATTTTTGTAATAGCCTGCTGGTGGATCTGCCAGCCTTGTCTCCCCTTACTCCAACCCATCTTCCATTCAGTCACTAAAGTGATTTACCTAAAATGCAGATCTAATCATGTCATCCCCTTTATTCAATAAACTCCAGTGACTACCTGCTGCCTCTAGGAGCAGATATAAAATGCTCTTTTTGGCATTCAAAGCCCTTCATAATCTAGCCCTCTCTTATTTTTCCAATCTTCTTACACCTTACTTCCTGACATCTACTTTTCTATTTCAGTGACAACAGCCTCCTGGCTGTTGCGTGAACTCCATCTCTTAACTCTGGGCTTTTTCTCTGGCTGTCCTCTCATGCTTAGAATGCTCTCCCTCCTTCACTCTAATTGCTGACCTCCCAGGCTTCCTTTAAGTCTCAACTGAAATCCCACCTTCTATAAGAAGCCTTTCCCAATCCCTCTTAATTCCAACACCTTCTCTATGTCAATTATTTCCTATTTATCCTTTATATAGCTTGCTTTTTAATGTATTTGTTTGCACGTTGTCTCTTCCATTAGAATTTAAGCTTGTTGAGGGCAGGGACTATCTTATGCACCTTTTTGTATCTTAGCATAGTTCTTGGCTCATAGTAAGCACTTAATAAATGTTTATCAAGTAATTGGTTGATTGGTTAATCATGTCTACCACAATTTGTTTAGCCATTCTTAAATCTATGTTCATCCAGTTTTCACTTGAAGTGGAGTTTTCATTATAGTGAAAGCATTACCTCCCAGAATAGTCCATTGCACTTTTGGATTAACTCTGATTGGTAGAAAATTTTTCCTTGCATCAAACCTATATCTACTGCTGTAAATTCTACCCATTATTTTCTGTTCTGTCCCCTGGCAGCCCTTTATAATATCTCTTAAAATATTTGAAAAAAGCTATTCTGTATGTCTTTCCTTCTTTAAGCTGAACCTCTCCAGTTTATTAGACCAATCCTTGCATAGTATAATCTCAAGGCTCTTAGATATTCGGGTCACCCTCCTCTGTACTTGTTACTCCTCTAGCTTGTTAATATTTTTTCTAATTGTGTTACCCAGAATTGAATATAATATCCTAGATGTGATCTGCGCACTGCAAAGTACAATGGGACCATTATCACCCTACATATAAACAGTATGCCTCTTTTAATGGAACCTGAGATTACGTTAATTTGAAGGAGTTTTTGGATGATACTTTGCACCGTTGACATATTGAGATTATAGTCTTCTAAATCCCCTTGGTCTCCCTTCTCTTCAAAAGAACTATTGTTTTTAACTAAACTTTTCTCATTTTGAAATTATGAAATCAACTTTTCTTAGCTCAAGTATAGGACTCTACATTTATCTATAAAGTGTTTCTTGTTTGATTTTTCTCCATCATTTTTCCTCTTGAGAGCTTTTTGGATCATGGATATCATCTAACATGTTTGTTATCTCTCTCAAACTCATGTCATTGGTAAATCTTATAAGCATGCTATCTATATCTTTCTACAAGTCTTTATAAAAATATTAATTAGCATAGTGCCAAGACCAGATCTACAGGGCAATCCAGTAGATTTCTGAATTGACTTCAACCCATTAATGATGATGTTTTGAGTCTGGTAATTTAACTAATTTGCAGTCCATCTAACTGTGCTATCATCTAGTCTACCTCTCTTCAATATGTACATCAAAGTATCGTGAGAGAATTTGTCACATGCTTTACTGAAACCCCTTGAGTATTCCCTTAATTAACTGGTCTAGTAAGCCTATCCAAACAAACAAGCAAACAAACAAAAAGAATGAAGTCAGTCTGACATGACCCATCTTTTTTGCATGTTACTTTTATTGATTTCTTTTATTTTTGTGTCACCTTCTGAACATATCCCTCCCTCTTCCCCAGCCATTGAATCATTCCTTGTAAAAAAGATTTTAAAGGAAAATGGAAAAAAAATTGGTTCAGCAAAACCAGTCAGCAGTTGTGTGACAGTATGTGCAATATTCCATATACAAAGTTCCCACTTCTACAAAGAAGAAAGGTTGCTTCTTTTTCTTGATTTGTCTCCATGGCCTGGCTGGGCCGTTATAATTACAGTTTAGTTTCATTGTATTTTTATCCATTTATATTATTGTGATTAATGTATAGATTGTCTTGGTTCTACTTGTGTCATTCTGTTCAAGTTCAAAAACATTTTTCATACTTCTCTTAATTTTTCATAGTCATCATTTCTTAGAATGCAATATTATTCCAATAATTTCATGCACCACAATTTGCTTAGCCATTCCCCAGTTAATGAGTGTCCACCTTCTCCAGGTCTTTGATATTACTGAAAGTGATAAATATTTCGGTGTCTATTGAATTATTTGCTCTGGTTTGTTATTGATGAAGCCTTGTAGGATTGCTGGGATCTCCACTTCCTTTTTTTAGATGTTTGCTCTCTATTTAGTCATATAGTCCAGAATTTGCCAGGAATTGAAATCAAGTTCCCCAGCCTGTAGTTTGCAGACTCCACCTTCTTTCCTCTGTACCACTTCTGATGGTAGTTATGATTATAATGATAAGACCTTACTGTTTATATAGCATACTTCAGATTATCAAATCTGGCCCTGGACACTTACTAGCTGTATGACACTGGGAAAGTCACTTAACCCTGTTTGCCTTCATTTCCTCATCTATAAAAGGAGCTGGAGAAGGAAATGGCAAACCACTCTAGTATCTCTGCCAAAAAAACCCCAAATGGGGTCATGAGGAATTGGCCACAAATGAAAAACAACTGAAGTGCATTTGTGTAGCTGATTTTATTTTTTGAATCTAAATACTGAACTTTAAATTCATCCTTATTAAAGCTACCATGACGCAGTAGATAGAATACTGGATTTGAAGTCAGTAACAAAAGCAACAACAATGAACACTTATTAATGCTGTGTACCCGGAACTATGCTAAGCACTGGGGATAAAAAGACAGAAGTGAAACATTCTCTTTATTCAAAGAGCTTATTTTCTAAAGGAAGATGTGGGTTCATGTCATGCCTCTGACTTTGATTCACTTTTTGTCTATTGGGTAAGTCATTTGGCAGTCATCAAACTGATATTCCTGTAATATGGGGATTTTTTTCTTTTTCTTGACTTGGCATAGTTGTTATGAGGGTATTGTTTCGTTTTTATTGGTAAGAGGAGAGAAGATAAATGCTTAACTGAGAAATGAAACTTTCAAAAATTATGTTACTAAAGCAGTTATGACTGTCACTCAAGAAATTTCTGGGATTCCCTATTGCCTTTAGACTCAAATAGAAAATTTTCTGTTTAAGGCCTTCACAATGTTTCCAACTTACCTTCTAATACTGATTTCATATTGATCTACATACAAACTACATTTTAACCAAACAGCTCTTTCCTGTCCATAACATTCCATTTTCTATCTCTGTGCCTTTGCATAGGGCTATCCTCCACACATGGAATATGATCCTTCTTTACCTCCATTTATTTGAATTCCTTTCTTCCATCAAGACTCAGCTCATATGCCACCTCTTCCCCCAGGTTTTGATATTACCATAGTTATTATTACTCTCTGTCTGAAATTTCTTAACATATACTTTGCATGGGGTGGGGGGTGGAGCCAAGATGGCAGCATAGAAGCAGGAGATTCCATGAGCTCCCCCAACAACCACTTCAAATACCTATAAAATATGACTCTAAACAAATTATAGTGCTACAGAACCCACAAGGTGACAGAGAGAAACAAATCTACTGCTGAAGGCAGTCAGGCAGGCCCACAGGAAGGGTTCATCACAGCTTGCTGGGAGCTGAGCGCAGACCCCATGAACCATGCAGTTTTGGTCTCAGGGCTGCCCCAACCAGTTGCTGATGGAGCAGACTTCAAGAGAGTGAATCAACAGCAGCTATGGTGGTTTCCAGACTCCTCAACCCATAAACGCCAAAGAGCAAGTAAAAGGTCAGTCAGGAACTTTGCTGGAAAGGAAGGGTACAGTCTGGCCCCTGCCCCTGGGGTGAGAGGTGGCAGAATTGCAGGGGATGCTGCTGCTTCCCCATGAGGCTGCCTCCAGAGCTCCAAGCCTGCAGATCATAGGAGGACCAAGCAGCTACTCAGAGGGTAATTGCTTTTGCTATAACCTGCTTGGATCTGGATCGTTGTCTTGGGTGGAGGTCCTGGGGTGTTTGGTCAGTGGGCCAGGGCCTGTGAGGGCTGCAGAGAGGGCACCCTCCTAATAGCTCTGGCAGCTGCAAAAACCCCAGGGATTTGGGATAAATCTCTCCTCTCTGGAAGCAGAGTTCTACTGTGGCAAAGAGCTCAAAAGTCAAGTAATTGACTGGCAACACCAGCAAGCAGAGGAAGCAAAACAAACAGAATAATCAAACCTTAGATTCCTTTTTTGAGGACAAAAAGGATCAAAGCATGGAATGGGAGGGAGACAAATAAGACAGAACTCCTGCATCAAAAGCTTCCAAGAAAAATATAAACTTGTTATAGACCGTGGAGGAGCTCAAGAAGGATTTTGCTTCTTTTTTTTTTTTTTGGAGGGAGGAATGCAGGGCAGTTGGGGTTAAGTGACTTGCCCAAGGTCACATGGCTAGTAAATGTTAAGTGTCTGAGGCCGGATTTGAACTCAGGCCTTCCTAACTCCAGGGCCAGTGCTCTATTCACTGTGCCACCTAGTCACCCCTCAAGAAGGATTTTGAAAATCAAGTAAGAGAAGTGGAGGAAAAATTGGGAAGAGAAATGAAAATGATGCAAGAAAATCATGAAAAGAGAGTCAACAACCTGACTGAAGAAAATAATACCTTTAAAAAAATAGACTAACTCAAATGGCAAAAGAGGCCCAAAAAGCCAATGAGGAGAAGAATGCCATAAAAAGCCAAATTTGCCAGATGGAAAAAGAATCTCAAAAGCTCATTGAAGAGAATAATTCCTTCATAATTAGATTGGAGCAAATGGAAGCTAATGACTCTATGAGAAATCAAGATACTATTAAACAGATCCAAAAAAAAAAAAGAAAAAATAGAGGGCAATGTGAAATATCTCATTGAAAAAACCACTAATTTGGAAAATAGATCCAGGAGAGAGAATTTAAAAATTATTGGACTGCCTGAAAGCTGTGATCATAAAAAGAACCTAGAAATCATCCTTCAAGAAATTCTCAAGGAAAATTGCCCTGATATTTTAGAACCAGAGGGCAAAAAAAAAAAAAAATTGAAAGAATTCACCGATCACCTCTTGAAAAAGATCCCAAAAAGAAAACTCCTAGGCATATTATAGCCAAAATCCAGTGTTCCCAGGTCAAGGAGAAAATATTACAAGCAGCCAGGAAGGAACAATTTTACTATTGTGGAAACACAATCAGGATAACACAAGATCTAGCAGCTTCTGCATTAAGGGATCAAAGGGCTTGGAATATGATAGTGTGGAGGTCAAAGGAACTAGGATTAAAACCAAGAATCATCTACCCAGCAAAACTGAGTATAATGTGGTCACTCAATGAAATAGAGGACTTCCAAGCATTCTTGATGAAAAAACCAGAGTTGAATAGAAAATTTGACGTTCAAATACAAGAAGCAAGAGAAACATGAGAAGGTAAACAGGGAAAAGAAATCATAAGGAACTGATTAAAATTGAACTATTTACATTCCTACATGGAAAAATGATAATTGTAACTCATGAGACTTTTCTCAGTATGAGGACAGTTGAAGGGAGTATATATTATATATATATGTGTACATACATATATATGTTTATATAGGAGGGCATACGTGCCTATAAATACATATGTGAGCATATATATGTGTGTGTGTACATGTATACATAGACAGAGGGCACAGGATCAGTTGAATAGGAACGGATGAAATCTAAAAAATAAAATTAAGAGATGAGAGAGGAATATAATGAGAGGAGATAGGGAGAGACAGAATAGGGTAAATTATCTCATATACAAGAAGCAAGAGAAAACTGTTACAATGGAGGGGAAGAACAGGCAGCCAAAAGGGAATGGGTCAACCTTACTCCCATTGAATTTGGCTTAAGGAGGGAATAACATACATACCAAACTGGGTATCTTGCCCTACAGGAAAGTAGGGGGAAGGGGATAAAATGGGGAATGATAGAAGGGAGGGCAGATTGGTGGGGAGGGTAGTTAGAAGCACACACTTTTGAAAAGGGACAGGGTCAAAGTAGAAAATAGAACAAGTGGGGGGTAGGATAGGACAGAGGGTAATATAGTCAGTCTTTTACAATATTATCTATTATGGAAAATTTTTGCATAACTACACATGAAAAACCTATATTGAATTGCTTATCTTCTCAGTAGGGGTGGGTGATGAGAGAAGAAGGGAAAGAATCTGGAAATCAAAGTTTTAAAATCAAATGTTAAAAAAATTATTCTTATTACTATTTTAACATGCAACTGGGAAATAAGATATAGAGATGCTGTGGTATAGAAATCCACCTTGTCCTACTAGAAAGTCACAGGGGGAATAGAGGATGATATAAGAGAGAGCAGATTGGGGGAAAGGGTATTCAGTAGGATCACTATTTTGGGATGGTGGGTAGGGGAAAGTCAGGGAGAAAATTTGTAACTCAAAACCTTGTGGAAATGTATGTTGAAAACTAAAAATTAACCAAAAAACCCATATTCTTGGTATGTATTTTGATTTGCCTCTGTGCTTGTTGTTTCTTTCCAATAGAATGGAAGCTCTTGAAGGGCAAGAACTATTCTCTTTTTTGTCTTTGTATTCCTAATACTTAGTAAAGTGCTTTGCACACATTAAGTAATATTTGTTTAATGGTAGAATGAACTTAACTTAGTGATCATCAAATATACCTCAAAGACCATAAATTATAGACAGTTGCTTTAGTGAAAGAGTCCTGGTGAAGTCTCAGGTCCTTAACTGCTGTAAATTTGAACTTGTTAGAGTCTGTCTAGCCTGTTAAAATCTTTTTAGATCCTGAAGCCACCCTACAACCTTGTAGCTGTTATCACAGATGTTAGTCTTTTCTTTTTTTAATCAAATGTTTTATTAATTTCTAGTTTATATCATTCCTTTCTGCAAGATTTTGAGTTACAAAATTTCTCCCCATTTTTCTCCTACCCACCACCCCAAAATAGTGATCCCACTGGATATCCCCTCCTCCAATCTGCTCTCTCCCATATCTTCTCCCATACCTCCTCCAACTTTCCATTAGGGCACGGTGGATCTCTACGCCGCAGTGCCTGTATATCTTATTTCCCGGTTACATGTAAAATAATATTGATAATAGTAAATATATATATATATTTTAAACATTTGATTTTAAAACTTTGAATTCCAGATTCATTCCCTTCCTCACTTGTCACCCACCCTTACTGGGAAGATAAGCATTTCAATACAGGTTGTACATGTATACCATGTTTCCCCGATAATAAGACCTATCCCGAAAATAAGCCCTCCCCTTACTGTGTAAGATTCCTCTAAAATAAGCCCTCCCCCGAAAATAAGCCCTGTTGAGATTGCTACTGTAGTGAAAGTGATCCCCTGCACTACACGCTACATTATGGTACCCTCTGTATGCACCGTCCCCCCCCCC
>NW_027185776.1:4264092-4314377 GCF_028583685.1 Petaurus breviceps papuanus | reverse complement strand
GGTAGCTATGCAAAACATTTCCGTAGTAGATACATTGTGAAAGACTGACTATATTTCCCTCCCTCCTATTCTACCCTCCACTTGTTCTATTCTCTACTTTGATCCTTTTCAAAAGTGGATGCTTCCAACTTCCCTCCACCCCAACCTGCCCTCCCTTCCATCATCCCCCCTCTCATCCCTTTCTCCCTACATTCCTGTAGGGTGAGATACCCTATTTAGTGTGTATACCATTCCCTCCCTAAGCCAAATTCAGTGAGAATAAGGTTGATCCATTCCCTTTTGCCTTTCTGTTCTTCCTCTCCATTGTAACAGTTTTCCCTTACCTCTTCTATATGAGATAGTTTAACCCATTCTGTCTCTCCCCATTTCCTCTCATTGTTTTCCTCTCTCACCTCTTAATTTCCCCTTTTAAGTATCATCCTTTCCCATTAAATTGGTCCTGTGCCCTCTATCTATGTGTATATATATATATATATGCACACATACACATACGTATTCATACACATTCACATATGTATTCATATACCCTCCTATATATAGACTTATATATGTATGTGTGTGTGTGTGTGTGTGTGTGTGTGTATATTTCTATTCCCTTCAATTATTCTCATACTGAGAAAAGTGTCATAAATTACAATTATTGTTTTTCCATGTAGGACTGTAAATAGTTCAACTTTGGTAAGTTCCTTATGATTTCTTTTCCCTGTTTACCTTCTCATGTTTGTCTTGCTTCTTGTATATGAATGTCAAATTTTCTATTCAACTCTGATTTTTTCATCAAAAATGCTTGAAAGTCTTCTATTCCACTGAATGACCATATTTTCCCCTGAAACATGATACTCAGTTTTGCTGGGTAGGTGATTCTTGGTTTTAATCCCAACTCCTTTGTCCTCTGGAATATCATATTCCAAGCCCTTTGATCCCTCAGTGTAGAAGCTGCCAGATCCTGTGTTATCCTGATTGTATTTCCACAATATTCAAATTGTTTCTTACTGGTTGCTTGTAATGTTTTCTCCTTGATTTGGGAATTCTGGAATCTGGCTATAATATTCCTAGGAGTTTTATTTTTGGGATCTTCTTCAGGAGGTGATTGGTGGATTCTTTCAACCTCTATTTTGCCCTCTGGTTCTAAAATATCAGGGCATTTTCCTTGAGAATTTCTTGAAGGATGATTTCTAGGTTCTTTTTTTGATCATGGCTTTCATATAGTCCAATAATTTTTAAATTATCTCTCCTGGATCTATTTTCCAGGTCAGTGGTTTTCCCAATGAGATATTTCACATTGCCTTCTATTCTTTCATTTGTTTGGATCTGTTTAACAGCATCTTGATTTCTCATAAAGTCACTAGCTTCCATTTGTTCTAATCTAATTCTGACGGAATGATTCTCTTCAGTGAGCTTTTGAGATTCTTTTTTCATCTGGCAAATTCGGCTTTTTAAGGCATTCTTCTCCTCAAATTTCTTTTTGAGCCTCTTTTGCCATTTGAGTTAGTCTATTTTTAAGGTGTTATTTTGTTCAGTCAGATTGTTGACTCTCATTTCATAATTTTCTTGCATCCTTCTCATTTCTTTTCCCAATTTTTTCTCCACTTCTCTTATTTGGTTTTCAAAATCCTTCTTAAGGTCCTCTATGGATTGTAACCAGCTCGTATTTTCCTTTGAAACTTTTGGTGCAGGAGTTCCGACTTCACTGTCTTCCTCCTGCTCCGTGCTTTCCTCCTTTTTGTCCCTAAAATAGGAGTGTAAAGTTGTATTGCTCTGCTTGGTTTGCTTCCTTTACTGTCACTCAATTACCTGACTTTTGGGCTTTTTGCCACAGGAGGACTCTGCCACCAGACAGGGGAGCTTTGTCCCAAATGCTGGGGTTTTCTCAGCTACTGAAGGTATTAGCTGGGTGCCCTCTCTGAAGCCTCCACACACTCTGGCAAGCTGGTCACACACCCCAGGACCTCCACCCTAGACCATAATCCAGATCTAAGCAGGTTAAAGCAAGAGCGATTACCCCTCAGATTTGTTTCTTGGTCCCCCTACAATCTTCAGGCTATGAGCTGAAGCTGCCACTTGGTGGGCTGCATAGCTGTGGTGCCTCAGTGGCTTCTTGCCCTGGGGGCAAAGACTGACTGCACTCCCAACTACTGGATCCCAAAGTCCACACTGCACTGACCTCTTTGTCCTTAGCTTCTATGGATTGATAATTCTGGAACCCATCACAGCTGCTGGTGATCTGAAGTCCCTCCAGCTGGCAGCTGGTCAGGCTGGGGTTGGCTCCTAGAGCACTGCACTGGCTGCTTGCTGCTGGCCTGCTGGGCTGTCCTCAGCAGGAGGTTAGCTTCTCTGTGTCATTTTGTGGGTTCTGTAGCTCCAAAGTTTGTTCAGAGTCACCTTTTACGTGAATTGCAGGAGCCATGAGGAGGTCCTGTTTCTACTCTGCTGTCTTGACTCCTGTTAATGTCATTTCAAACAAACTTCTACAGAAATCTTTGTACTTACATAAACATTCATTACTGAGATCTAAATCTCTGAGAATACAATATAAATGCAGGACAGAGATTTTTGTTTTGTGTCACTCTGATTTTACAATGCATCTTTTCTCTTAAAGAGATACTATATGGCATATGTTCCCTTAAAAATTAAAGTGAATTAAAATTATTTTACTTCTAGGACTTTGGGGTAAAATTTTTTTTGACAGTATTTGAGACAAGCATATACAACGGTGTCACAAACCCATTTCTGGGAAGCACTAATTTAGGGAAACTATTCTTGCTGCTTTATGTATAGTCAGATATGACATTTGCCATAGTATCCTTCATTCTGATGAGAGTGAAGATTTTAAAGCAAGGAAAGTCCCCTGAAAATCTCTCAACTTCTTCCTAAGTGATGGATAAGAGTTGTTCAAGATGGAAAAAGGGAAATGTTTATGAAGAGGCATATGGCTTCAAATGAAAAAGTTGAGGACTTCCAGAAAAAAATGGATAGTCACGGGGCAGCTAGGTGGTACAGTTAATAGAGCACCGGCCCTGGAGTCAGGAGGTCCTGAGTTCAAATCTGGCCTCAGCCCCTTAACACAAAAACTAGCTGTATGAACTTGGGTAAGTCACTTAACCCAAATTGCCTTCCAAAAAAAACAGCAAAAAAAGGATAGTCACCTAGTAGTTGGTGGTACAGCATAGTTATATAGCTGTACACACACACACACATAAATATACACAGATATATAAATACACACACAAATATATATATATCTATATCTATCTATCATCTATCTATCTATCTATCTATCTATCTATCTATCTATCTATCTATCTATCTATCTATCTATCTATCTATATGTATGTATATCTGTATATAACACAGCTGTGTTAGAAGAGGAAAATTTAGGAAACAAGAAACGGTCCTAGCTTCTTCATTAACTTTCTGTTCTGGAGTTTTAGAGGCAAATAAAAGTACCTCCTAGTGGTTCACCCTCATCATTAGGCAAACAGCATGAACAGATGTCAGGTGGCTCTTGGCAGGCACACAGTGGTTTTTAAGGTTCTTATAACACTGGAAGAAGCATTTGTTTCTCCTTTTTGTTGTTTCAGATGGTAGAAATGGTGTGTCTCCATGTGATCAGTTTGATGGAAGCACTGCAAGAATGCAATTCAACCATTTTTGTCAAGGTATGAAAGCCATCATGGTTCTTAGGAAGAACATTCCTCAGCTTTTAGGACTTCAGCTCATCATAGCTGTACCTTTTGAGTGAGACACTTAAAACAGCTTCAGTATCCACAGCTGGAGGACACATATTTAAACATTAAACATGTGAGAAAATTACCTTTACTGGATGTTTCAAACAAATGTAACTGTAAGGTTGCTCATTAAAGATATACTTGTGAAAGGAAATTATCCTGACAGTGGTGCCATAATGGAATAAATTGGGTAGTACATTTTTACCATTCACAAATCAATAGTTATTTGACTCACTGTCACCATCTGGGTGATCCTTTAAGATCAATGTAATTTAATTTTAAACTTTGCTCAAGAAAGTGCCTTAGAAATTGTATAAACTTGTTTAAAATTTATTGTTTACACAAGAACATTCTTCATATAATTAGTGGCATGGAAAAGTTAAGGAATTGAAGAGAACTTACTAATAACTGAACTTGAGAAAGGCTATATGCATCAATTTCTATCCTTGATAGCTTCCATTTTTCATAGGATACTATTTTCCATTCTTTTGATTCTGTTCTTTAGGAAAACTACAAGAGCCAAGTTTCCTAGTGCTATGCTAAGGACCTAGATGGGACTGAGATAGGGACTGGACCCATGATTTAATTGATAAGGGAAAATCCCCAGGGGAGGAAACTCCCTCTACCAACATAGGTCAGCACCTTCCTGCAATTTACAATTAGACAATTACTTAGAGTACTGATTATGACTCGCACAGGATCACAATGCCAGCATTTGTCACTCAGTTTTCTTGGTTTTCTATCCATTGTTTCATATTGCCTACCTACACCTTGAAAAAGTCCATGGTTGTGGGAGTCCATTAACATCAGAATATTATATAGTATTGGTCCCAATAGTCATTAAGGATATAACCAAGATACTGTATAATTGTCTTTCATAACACAATTTTACCTTACTAGTGGAAGAGACCATCCAGTGAAATGTGTTCCTTTAGACAAAAACATGTCTTCAAGTGACATAAAGAGTTGGAGGAGAACAATGCAATGTCATCATCAAACGATCAGATCATAGATTTAAAGTTAGAAAAGGGGCCTCCTGGGTCAGATAGTCTAGGATGCTCACTTACTACACATGAGAAAACTGAGACTCAGAGAAGTTAGGTGACTTCTCCAAGGTCACACAGGTGTGGAAAAGCCAGGAATAGAACTAAGTTCCTTTGATTCTAAGAACATTGCTTTTATTTTGGCTAAAATAACCTCCTTTTTTCAAGTTTTCTAGGAAAGAAAAACACATCACTCAATTTGCTCTTTTATATCATTACTGAAACCAAAGTAAATTATGTCTAATTCTTACTGACAGCTTTGTATGAGACACTAGAAAAAGGGACCAAAATGAAAGTTATTCAGTAATCCAAATTAGTATTACCTAAATAGGATGATTGCTGGATTATATGAGGCTGTCAATAATAATGAAGTTTAACCTGAAGCCTTCAGTCATGTAATTGGTAAATTATAAACCTGAATGTCATTTGAAAGGACATTTGAAAATCATGTAGTCACAGGTAGTATACTGGTTGGGAAGAACAAGAACTATTTTACCCACTAAAATCTGTCCCTAGAACAGCACTAGCCTATCATATAAAATTAAGTGACTTACTCAGAAAAGCAACACTTACTGATGGGACCTGAGAGATGCCACACCTTATGGTGTTTCTGGACGATATCATTCTTCCTGTGTTCTGAGCAAAGACCTTTGCCAGAGAGGCTTTCTTCACTGCTGTTTGCTAGCTCTTTTAAGAGGCTGGCTGACATCTTGGCTCAGATGTCAGCCACTTTTCTGTTTCCCGAAGAGTGCAAAGACTTTCCAATGAGGAAAGGAAACAACTGGGAAAATACTCTCAGATATGCACTAATAGGCCAAGCCTGGAGTCAGACATCCCAGGCAATCTCCTAAGTGTGGGACTTTTCAATTTTTTGTGTGTCATGGATCCCACTAGCATTTGGTGAAGCCTATGGACTCCTCAGAATAATGTCTTTAAATTGAAAGCTAAATTTGAGATCTAGAGATCAGTAAAAATAATTTTTTTTTCCATACAAGTACATGGATGACCTGAAATTTATCTCTGGTCCCTTAGACAGTGTATGGACCCCAGGTGAAGAACCCTAATGTGAACTGTTTCAGGTTGTGTTCCTTACTTATTCCCATAACTCATAGATAAAAAAGACCCATGTGAGTTTCTCAAAGACCCACACCTTTCTGCTATATCCTCAAATAAAGATTGATTTATTGTGGATTAGATTCTATAGAATCAGAACCCACAGGGAGCCATACAAATTTACACAAAGGCCAAAGAAGGACCTGGACCTTGATACAGCTATGGAAGTGGATATTATGAATCCTCGACCTGATTCCAACTTGCTGTTTCTGAACAGTATTCTGATGACGAATTAATATCTTCTCCTAGTCTAACAATCACTGAATATATGGTTACCTGCAATGACAACTCATAAACTCTAATTATAGACATTTAACTCTAGTCTGCAGACTGCTGCTCAGAATTTCCTTTTCTCCTGAGTATTTGTTTCCTGTGTTGACACCTTCTGGACTAGTTGTGTGTGTGTGTGTGTGTGTGTGTGTGTGTAGCAGGGGTGGACAGTCTAGACAGCACATGAACCTATTTACCTGAATTATTGACACCATATTAAGACAGTAAATTCCTGGAACTGCAGTAGGAAGTTGGAACCAATAGTTTATCTTTTGCTTCTCTTTGGTCTTTGGTAAAATGACAGAGTCTTAGAGCTTAAAGGACTTTAGAGGCCATCTAGACACCCTGGGGGTAGCTTATTGTGTGATTCAAAATGTTTAGCCAAGGATTAGGATCAGATAATTTGTGGCACAGACTTCTAAGGCACTGTCCCTTAATGTCCTACTAAGATTGTAAGCCTAATAATAGGAGTAAGCCACAGGGATCATTTTCAGATGAGGGAACTTCACCTACTGAGATTTCTTTTCTAAAGACTCTAATTATGCTATATCCAAGGTATTGACCAAGATCACCATTTTTATTTAGACATTAATAAATTGGGCATGTTATTAACAAGGTGTTAAAACACATATACTTGCCAATTAACTTTAGGAATAAAAGAATACAGAGAAATAAAAACAATCACTTTCTTAGATTCAATAAACGCAATTTTGAGATGTTAACAGTCTCCAAAGAGGACAGTAACTTGGAGTGAGGTAAACAAACTATTGGTCTGAGAATTAAAGAGTCAATATTTATACTTCTCTCTTCAAGGTTTTCTAGACTTTAGTTAGGATTTCTCTTTAGAATCTTCTGAAACTGTGCCTAAGACTCAAGAAAATCACAATTACAATTATTGTCTTCTTATAATTCATATGGACTGTCCCACATTCCACTACTTTGTTGAATGGAACTTCCCTACCGCCCTGAGGAAAGAATAGAAGCTGCTGCTGCTACATCAGGAATGGGAAACACTGTTCCTACTCTGTAAAGTATATCCTGCCCCAAAGGAGCAATCTGTGAAAGAAATCATATAGAGGAATAGAGAAGTGAATCATCTTAAGCTTTAGTCTGCAGAGCCCATGGATTTTAACCCTCATTTTAGGTTGGCCTCTCGATTGTACCAGTTATTTATGTTTATATACAGATTGTACAAAGTCCTTACCTCTCTTCTTTGGTTCTCTTTTGCCTTCCATGTCATATATTGGGAGGAGATAGAAGTCTGTCTTTTTCTGACAGTGTGTAATTCTAGCTGCTGTCCATGAACCTTTTCTTAACAACCAAGAGCTAATACAATCATGACCATACCTGGAGAATCATTTCTGAAAATTCTAGGGAGGAAGATTCTATTTAAGGAAGTGAAGGTATTTTTAAAATATACACTAACTTTCCACTCATTGAGTGGCTTTCAAGAGATAATCAGTCATTTGCTCTAAAGTGTATATTCCAAGCGATCACGGGGTGCTTATTAACCTCCAAATGCCACCAGCTCAGCAGGGCCTGGACTCAAAAAGACATTTTTCTGATTATGGGCAGTGCCTCAGCATGTGCCCTCATCGTTGCAAAGTTAGAAGGATTAATGATGCCCTGCTTTCCCTCACTGTAATTGCATCTGATGTGGCCAAATAGTACAATAATAGCAAACATCTTTGTTTCTCCCTCACAGCTCATACCTATGTGGCTGCCAATGATTCAGTCAAATTTGAAGGTAAGTTATCCCATGGGCTATTTTAGGGCAAGTTTTTAGTTTGAACCTGGGTCCATCCTGAAAATATCATGAGGTGCATAGGCATTTTTAATACTAATCTCACTTCAAGGATTGTCATGCTTGCACATGGCAATTGAAAATTGCCTTATAGTTCCACTGTCATCACCACAGTCTTCCTTCCAATTACTGGACCATAGAGTTTAGAACTGGAAAGGACCTTATAAATCTTGACCAAATCTTTTTAATGTTTTAGAGCGGGAGATGAAGGCCCAGAGTTTTGTGGATTGTCCAGGCTTATGCCAGAGCTGGGATTCAAACTCAGGATACTGACTCCAAACCTTTGTCTATTTTTTTCAAAGCACTGTTTGTGTCTGTTATCATAATACATCAAGTACCTGTGACTTTGTCACTGTAGGCACATGCCTCACTCTAAATGCAGATCACATCACTATCTGAGGAGGGGGCAGAGAGGTTAAGCAAAACGTCCAGCTTCAGGTAGCTAAGTGTCAGAGATTTACTTGCACCAAGATCATCCTTCTTCCAGGTCTAGAATTCTATCCACTGGAGCATACTGCTTCTCCATTATAGTAATAATGCCTTTGATTTAGAAATTATTTATAAAAACGACCCTCACAACTATCCTGTGAGGTTGATCTTATTATCCCCATTTTATAGACTGGGAAACTGAGACCTGGAAAGGTTAAATGATTTGACCAAAGTCATAGAACCACTAAGTAGCAGCCAGGATTCAAACCCAAGTCTTGACTACAAGTTGAGTTCTCTTTCTAGTAGGCTACACTGCTTGTATTGTTATGTCATTTTATCCTTAGCACATTTCCATACAAAATATACAGGGATTTTATAGATCCCATTTTATAGATGTGGCAACCCAGCAAAGTTAAGTGACGTACTCAAAGTTACATATTAAAAGTGGCAGATCCAGAACTAGAATCTTTATCTTGACTTCTGGCCCTGTGTTCTATCTGCATGGACACATGGAATCATTATCAGCAAGCAGTACTGTGGAAAGAGGGCTATATTTGGCATCAGAAGATCTGGGTTTGAAACCCAACGCTGACAAATACTACCCCTGTGACTTTAGGGCAAGTCACTCAATTTTGCTGGACCTCAGATCCCTCATCTGTAAAAGGGGGTGGGGGAAAGAACTCATTTCTATAGCATTTATCAAATACCTTGGTGTACTTCAAAGAGAATTGTGTGGAGATCATTCCCTCTACAACTTGATTAAAAGTTAGGAAAGACAATTCTAACAGAGATACATAAGGTAAAAATTTGGACATCAGAGTATCAACAATAAGCACCCAAGTGAAAGTCAAGGGAATCATTTCCAAGAATCCTTCTCATTGATTATTCATTCTGAATGCAGGTTTGTGCTAAGGATCAAGATGAAGTAGCTTCATGTCCTCAACCAGTCCTACTTTGCTGATTAGATGTAGAAGTCTAGCCATTTTTAAAGAACATACTAGTGTGACTTGATCAAAATTCTGTACAATTAAATGTCCTAACCACCATCACTAATCTTGCATGATGGGAAGAAAATTTTGAAGGGCATTTATTAAATGATGTAATATCAGAGCTGTGAGGGTCATCAGAGATCATCAGGTACAATTCCTTTATTTTATATATAATGAATCTGGACCTGGAGAGAATTGACTTGACTAAAATCACACGGCTAGTGGCAAGAATTCAGACCTTAGATATTTTTTCAACCCCTTTCTCTACCAGCCTCCCTTCCATTTTATAGATAAGGAAACTGAGACCCTGAGAAATGAAGTAATTTTCTCAAAGATGCCAAGCTAGTGAGTGACAGTCACAGCACAGTCTGGTGCTCTTTCCATACTGCCATCCAGCCTCAAGGGAAGCTTTGTGTTATGGGGGTAAACATACTTTACTGCTGCTAAACATAGATGTTTGGTCTTGGCAGAGGTGTAGAGAAGTTAGTCACCAACTGCATCCACAAGTTCGGCAGCAGGGATTCAGTTTCCGTTTTGTCTTAGCTCTTGTCACCTGTCTGGCAGAGGTGGTATTAGTAGGTGGGTAGTGGGAGGAATTCAGGCAGCTTCCTTGCTTGTGCCCCTTCTTAGGGGCAGAACAAACAAGGGAGGAAATCAGCTAAATCAGCTAGGGCAAATTGCAAATTGTAGGCATGCAATAGTACCCTCCTTTCCATGGCAAGTCATGATGGAGAACAACAGAGGCAAGAGCTGTATGCTAGCACCCTCTGAATCTTGATTAGTGGTAGCAGCATTGCTACGGGCATGGACAGCATGCACTATTCTAGCATTGCATTAAAAAAATTGCTGTGAACTCGGGCAGCAGGTCTACCCATAGAGACCTACTTTTGAACTCAGTTGATTGGCATCATTAAGAAACAATGACTAAATTATATCTTCTAAATTTTCTTAGGGTTAAGGTATGTTTACTCTTGAGAATAGAAGACTTTGGTGTGTGTTTAGGGGTTAGCACAGCTGTCTTCAAGTGTTTGAAGGTCTGTCAGATAGAAGAGGGATTAACCTTATTTTGCTTGGCCCTAAAGGGCAGAACCAGCAGCAAGGGGTGGTAATTCTACAGACACATTTTAGCTTGGCAGAATCTCTTAACCGTTAGACCTATCTCAAAGTGTAAGGGGCTGCCTCCGGATGTGTATTCTCATCACTGAGGCTCTACAAGTGGATCCTAGATGACCACTTATCAGGGGTGCTGTGAAGGGGATTCGTGGTCAGGAGTGGGTCCCTGTCAACTCTGAGCCTCGGTGACAATGCTGTTCACTGATTCGGAAGCTCTTATGTTTTAACAGCATTTATCGGCTGGACTACAACTACGACTTCAAGCAATTCAGAACAATGTGAACCACCACAGCCTGAGGATGCTGCAGGGCTCTGGACAGACCAGCACAAGCTCATCCGCACTCCGGAAGTGGCTTCAGTGCACCCAGTTCAAAATGGCCCAGGTGGAGATCCAGTCCTCTGAAGCTGCCTCCCAGTTCTACCCTCTATGAGTAGGGTGTGTCGCTTCTAGCGTGAATGCTCTGGTTCAGCAATAACGGGGTTCCAGACAAATACTAGGATCCACGCAGGTTTGAGAAGGCATCGGGGACACTCTGCACCCCCTCCGTAGTTTAGGTACCGACGTGCGGAGCCTGCCGATGGCCGTGTCGAAGCCTTCCTGCTTCACCTGTTTCTGACGTCTCCTTGGGCTAGCCGATTAAGTGTTTCCTTACATTCTTTTTTAAGAACCAAATCATTTCTCTTTAACTGACTTCTATTTTTTTTAAGAAGAAAAAAAAATAGACTGGTGGGCACTCACAGAAAAGTTGTATAAGTCCCCCTGTTGCTATTTTTGATGACAGAGAATAAATAGGGTTTTTGAAGCCTTTTAGTGTTTTTTCTTAAAACCGACTCTTGGCAATGCAATAAAACTCCTCACCGTGCGCCGGTGACACCCTACGAATGCTTGGGGTCATGATTGTGGGAAAAAGCGGCAGCTTGCAAGGAGCATTACAAAGTGCACTTAGAAATTAAGGGGTTTAACTGTGCCAATTCTTCCTCCCTTTCTTTTTTCTTTCTTTCCCTTTTTATAATATCATTTTCCAAAACTGTCCAGTATGGTGGCTTTTTTTTAAAACAACTGCAACAAACAACAAAAAATAGGTTTTTTGACTCCTTAGTTTGAGGCTGTACTTTTCTTCTTGTAAGCTTTAGGATAACCCCTTTAGTTTTATGAATAAGAAATTTTATTCTTTTCGTAACACTTGTATACAATTCCATTGGGATAAAAAACAAATTGTAGATTGCATACCAACCTAATGGAATCCCAGCACTGGCACGTAACACTGCGTATGGAATCACATTCCTAAAGCCGAATTTTAATAGTGCAAGAGCACCGAGATGCGTTGGCACTCGTGATCAGCATTTGACTGTGCATTCACAAATGGTACTTCTCCTCTTTTACTCCTGTCATGCACTGACAAAAACAAGAATTAATACACGTTTAAGCTGTATATTAACATGCTATTAAATGCATATTCTTTATTATCTTTGAGAGCCTGAGGGTTTTCTTTTTAAAAGCTAGTTTATAGGTCAAAAGGGATGAATATTTCTTGGGGATGCCATAGAAGGGATTCCTGCTTCAAGCAGTGTTTGGACTATATGCCCTCTGAGGTCAAGAAATCCAACAAATATTAATAAAGCCCCTACTCTGTGAGAAGGTCCCAAGGATAAAAATAACAACAACAAACAAAAATAAGATGGAGCATAGGTGGGGGACAAACCAGTGGCAGGAACAAATATTGAGGTGAAGATAGGGAAGCTGTTACAATGGTCCATGTCAGTGGTGAGAAAGACCTCAATGAGCAGATTGTCCATCTGAATAGAGAGAAATGGGTTTGAGAGATGTTTCTGTGATGGAGTTGATAGGGTCAGAACAGCATGGCCTAATGTTGGACTTAGAGTCAGAGGACCTGTGTTCCAATCTCTGTTCTGTCACTTGCTATCTCTGTAACCTTGAGCAAATCACTTAAAATCTCTACACCTGTTACTTCCTCTACAACAAGAGGGAGGTAACAGAGGTGTGGAGATTTTAAGTGAATGAGAGGTTTAGATTGAATGACTTCAAAGGTTCCTACTAGATCTAAACCTATAATTCTGTGACTATGACAGTTCTATGAAGGGACTTGGCTATGAAGGGACTATGGGGGTAGGGGAAATCAAAGTTATGGAAAAGTCAAAGATGATCCTGAGGTTATGATCCTGTTTAATTGAGAGAGCAATGGCACCAAAGGAAGGGTAGGTTTTGAGGGTCTGATATAGTATATAGTTATGCTTTTATTTAGTTTGATGTGCTAATGTATATTTAGGTAAATATGACCAGCAGGTAGCTGGAGATGTGGGATTGAAGTTCAGAACTGAAGTTAGGACTAGACATGTAGATTTGACAGTCCTTTATAAGAAATGATCTTTGAACCCATGAGGGTAGATGAGATCAGAGAAAAAGAGAGGGAGAGAGAGAGAGCAGAAGATATATAAAGAGAAGAGGGTCCACTACAGAGACATGGGGGACATCTAGGGTTGGTATATCTGAGGTTCTATGTAAGCTCCTTGAGGGCAAATATTATTATTATTATTAATAGTAGTAGTATCCCCTAGGTACTTACCTTTTTTTAATGGGATAGAATTGAACTGATTCCTATAAAAGGCCTGGATCCTGATGAGAATTCCTGAATTACATATTTTTTCAAATTTTCTGGAGCAAACAAACAAACCAAAAAACAAAGGTCTGTGCTACAAAATCTCATAACCATAAGGCTAACTCAGAGAACATCTTGTCCAACCTTACCTGAATAGCAATCCCTTCTACCACAGCACAAGTGATCATGCATCCAGTTCCAATAATGACCCTACTACTTCCTGAGGCAGCCCATTCCATTCTGGGATAGCTCTTATTGTTAGGAAGTTTTTCCTTTGCCCTTATCAAATTCTACATTTTGTCACGCATGTTTCCATGCCATCATTCTCCATGAGACCTGAGGTCCTAGATCATAGATCAAAAGCTGGAAGAGACTTTAGAGAACCATTTAGTTCAATCCCCTCATTTTACAGATGAGAAGAAGTTAACTTTCTTGCCCAAGGTTACACAGGGAGTAAGTGACAGGAACAGGATTTGAAACCAATTCAAACTCTAATTCCAAGTCCAGTATGTGAGGGCAAAGAATGGGTAACTTTTCATTTTTAAATTCCCAGTGCCTAGCATAGTGCACACTAGGTAATTATATTCATAATCAATAGATACTTGCTGAATTAAATTGAATTTCAAACTTTTTAACAGCTATTAAAACCAAATTACTCCAGACAAGGGGAAAATGATCTTTGGCCATTTTGCTGGAAACAAGCAGAATGAATCTGGAGTATATCCTCCAAGCAGAACACCTCACAACCCACAGGGCCTGAGATAATTCATTGCTGTGTTGATTATTTAAGAGGTTCCACTTTTCTTCTGGGGGGGTCAAATGTTTTAATACTTTCTAGAGATGAGTAATACCTCAAGTACTGAGAATGTTCACTCAAGTCCTAACAATTAAAGCTCTCCAAAAATAGGTTGAGCTGCCTGGCGTGGGTAGGAGGAGGGAGGAATTTTGGCTTCCTCACCCCTAGAGGTCCATAAGCAGTGATCAAAAGGTCACTTTTGGGGAATGTTGTACAGGAAATTTTTGCAACTGGTAGAGGGGTGGACTAGCCTTGTGATTTGGGTCAAATTACCTTCAGGTCTTTGACTGTAATTTTTCAACTGTAAAATGGAGATATTAATATGAGCCCTACCTACCTCACAGGGTTGTTGTGAGGACCAAATGATGTTGTAGGGAAATTCTTGGTCAGGTACTCTAAAACTTGAACCCGATCAGGTATTCTTAACTTGGGGTCCTTGAATTTTGTTTGTGTTTTAAAAGCTATTTTGATAATTGTATTTCAATATAACTGGTTTCCTTTGTAATCCTATATATATATTTTTTGCATATAAAACTATTATTCTGAGGAATTCATAGGTGTCAGACAACTGCCAATGGGAATTCATGACACAAAAAAGATTAAGAACCTGTGGACTAGATTGATTATAAAGTGTATTTCCACTCAGATTTTATGATGACCTCAAAAGTCCCTTTTAGTTTCAAAATTTTGATTCTAAAGAAAGATAAAGAGGCAGACATGCACGACTATAAAGTTTCCTGAGGTCCATGTTGTTTCTCTAGAATAGAACAGTTATTCATCATTCTTAATGTGCTATCTGATATACCTCTAACATGGAAAGAAGTAATCTGACCAATCAATTAAGCAACAGATATTTACTGAGCTCTGACTAGGAACCTACTGTTATCCCAGATGATGGACATAGCCCCAGGAAGGTTTGAAGTCAAAAACTCTGTGTTCAAATCCCATTTCTAACAATCTATGAACATATAATGTTGGGTTAGGTAGGATTGGTCTTTCATAGTGTCATAGGACTTTGAGCTGGAAGAAACCTTATTGATCTAGTCCAACCTTCATTTGGAAGAAGAAAAAATGGTCCAAAGAGGTCAAGTGATTTGTACAAAGTCACAAAGAGCAACCGCCTGCATTTGAACTCAGGCAATCTGATTCTAGGTCAAATGCTCTCTGCCTGTTGCAATGAGCATGAGGAAGCTTTTTGATTCTGTTTTCTCCTAAGAAAGAGTCCAGGAAGGGAGAAGAAGGAAATTTTCCTGTTAACTGTTAGAATTAGAAGGGACTCCATTAAAGATCACCTAATCTAACCCCCTGATTTTTAAAATTGAGAGTCAGAGAGGGGAAGAGATTTTCCCAGGGTTTTACAGTGAGCAAAGAAGTGGCAGGAATAAGATTCAAACCCAGGACTTGTCTTTCCAAGTCTGGAGTTCTTTCCACTGTCACAGAGCCAGACATGGGACCTTAGAGTTGATCTTGTCCCAGATAGGGCAGCTCCAACCCATTCTTGCACAGAGGTTCCAAAAGTCCCACTAGTTTATCAGAACTTCCTTGCATCTATTTTAGGTGGTGATAGACTGCAAATGGTATATATGATGTCACACTCAGAGATGGGCCACCAAACTAATATTTAAAGATCTGTGTGAGAAACCTATTGACTTAGAAAACCACAAATTAACATTATCTGTGTTCTATTGTATTTTTATTTATTTTTGTTAGACATCTCCTAATGTTTAATGGTTCTGTTCTCCCAAGTGTTTGACACCTCTGGTGTAGTAGAAGGAGTCTGGACTCAGAGCCAGGAAGACCTTTGCTGCAATTCTTGCTTTTTTATTTTTTTGGAGGGCAATTGGGGTTAAGTGACTTGCCCAATGTCACATGGCTAGTAAGTGTTAAGTGTCTGAGGTGGGATTTGAACTCAGGTCCTGACTCCAGGGCTGGTGCTCTATTCACTTCACCACCTAGCTGCCCCCTGCAGCAATTCTTATATGCAACACTTATTCATGAGTCACCCTGAGCAAATCAAATCACTTATTCTCTCTGAATTTGTTTCCTTATCAGTAAAATTTGGGCAATAATATGCCTCTCAGAGTTGCTGTGAAGATCAAATAAGATAGCTTAGGTCATGTCAAGTCAATGCATATTTGTTAAGCATTTACTATGCTCCAGGCACTGTCCTATGTGGCCCTTGGCAAACCTTGAAGCATTATATAAATGTTTATGTCTCCCCATTACCTTTCTAATCATGTTGTTTGTTGTCAATAATCATAATAACTCATGTTTATAGAGCACTTTGTCAGCAACAAAGCAGCATGGTGTCTGGATTCAGATCTTTCCTCTGACACTCACTAGCTGTATGGCTACAGAAAAATCAAATAATCTCTCTGAGTTTAAGCATCCTCATCTCTCAAATGGAATAATAATATTTGTGCATCTTACTTCAGATGGAAGTAATAAGACTCAAATAAGAGAATTCATGGATATTGTTTTGTAAATTTTAAAGTACTACATAAATTTCTGCTGTTATTATTATTACAAAGCTTTTAATGCCTTGTAACTTTCAATTCTCACAATAACCTGATGAGGTGGAGAATGTAGGCAGTGTTACATCAAAGGACTTAGATGAAGTATCACAGATGGTGAGAGATGTAGTTAGAATTCATTCAAACCCAGGTCTCCAGGCTCCAAGTCCAGTGCTTTCTTTAGCCTATTCTAGCAAACAAATCAGAATCATTTGCTGGTGTAGTAGAAGGATCACTGGTCTTAGAAGTCAGAAGACCTGAGTTTGAGTCTTGAGACCAATACTTACTAATAGTGTGACCCTGGGAAAGTAATTTAGTTTCCATAAGCCTCTGTTTCTTTATCTGTAAAGTGGTGACAAAAACATTTATTACCTATTTCACAGAACTGTGAAGAAAGTGTTTTGTAAACCTTATGGCACCATCCAAATTATTATCCTTATTGGAGCTATTTCAAGGGTTTACTATGACCAAACTGTCAGTGGGAGAGAGGAGACAAACCATTATTTAGATAAAAATATACTATGTTGTTTGAGGAAAAGAAGGATGAGGAAAACATCCACAATGGCATGATCATTGCTGAGATTAGATGTATTAGTTCAACTGAACCAGTACTGAAATTTGGGGTGTAAAGACTTGTAATCTCCACCTGACTGTGAAAGCAATTACATCTAGGTATGAAATGGATGAGGTCTACCACTGAATGATTTTTTTTTCACAAAATCTGGGTCATTGATATCCCAATGACTGATAGTATTTTAGTTACCCAAGGCTTTTGAAAGGTTTCCTGAAGATCACAATAACGTTAGCTCATAGACGGCAGAACTGGATGAGACCTTAGATTATAGGCATTAGAACATGGGACCATTGAAGGTTTATAGTTGGATGGGTCCTGAGAACATAAAATGTTAGTCTTGGAAAGAGCTTTAGAATAGAATTTTAGAACATGTTAGAATACATAGAATATACAAAAGGCCATAGAGTTTGAAGGAAACTTAGAACACAGAATACTAGAGCCCACATGTCTCATTTGTCATAGATAGAAAATGAAGCCTAGAAAAGTGAAGGAACTTGTTCAATGCAAAATAGCTAGTAAGTGGTGGAACTGAGATTATAACCCAGTTCTGAACAGTGAAGTCCAGTGTTTTTTCTACTATACAACAGTACCTGATTAGACCCAAAAGACACAAAAATATGAGAAAAGTCAAGGTAGATTTGGCCAACAGAGGGTTGTTTTGTAAAATTTATTATAATGTTATTTATATGAAAAAAGAGCTAAGATAATAGCACTTTTTTTTCGGGAGTTTGGTAGGCCTATAACAATTTTCTAGGTCCGATCAATTGGCTAAGTGGTGGTCTCTGCCACCCTCCCACCTTTTAGAATTTGTAGACCTCAGACAAAAGACATGATAGTGGTAATGATGATCCATGATTTCATCAGTATGGATACTTCTTCCATCAATGCAAGTTGTAACCTTTCTTAACTTGAGTAGATGATTTCATGTGCTATTGTTATAAAAACAAACAAACAAAAATCTTGGTAATAACGAGTCTTTCTGCATTAAGCCAGGCTGGTCCTTGGACAACAGAGACGTATCTTACCGAGTTCATACATGAAACTCAGGTTCATGTTTGTCCTTGAAACTCTTCCAGTTTGATTGAACCTTCAAGGATTTGTGCTCCATTGGCATCACTTTTGAGAATCCAAGATCACCTGTACACCAGGAGGGATGATAATAGCCCATATTTATAGAATGCTTTTCAGGTACAAAACACTTCAACAACAGTTAAAAAGGTAAAGTAGTAATGGAAATATTATTATTTCTCATTTTTCATGTGAGGAAATAGATTTAAAGAGGACAGGTGGTTTGCCTACAGTCACACGGCATGCAAGAGATAGAACTGAATTTTGTATCTTCCCACTAATAATCTAGGACCATAGGTTTAGAACTGGAAGGGACCTAAGAAACAATCTTGTTCAGAAGAGGAAAATGAGGTCCGGATAGGATAAGTAATTTGACCAGGATCACACAGTGCTCTCTGCTGTTCCAAATAACCTTACAAATTATCTCTTACTCAGCCAAAAGATGGAGATGGCAGTGACTTTGCTGAAAAGAAACCCTATTTACTAAGGCTTCAGACCAGGCATATTTCTTAGGAATAGTAAAAGCAATATAGCCTAGTGGATAGAAAATTACTCTTGGAGCCAGAAGACCTGAGTCAAAATTCTGCCTCTGGTACATACTGGCCAAGTGACCTTAAGCAAATCACTTAACCTCTCAGTATTGTAGGTAACCCTCTTAAGACTATGAATTACAGAGATGGTGCCAATCTATGTTGGTACAGAGAGTTCTCTTAACCAATGAAATCACAGTTTTAGGCCCTATCCATTCTTAGACATATAGATTTAGAGATGGAAGAAACCTTAGAGGTCATCCAGATACCACCACCCCCATTTTTCTGATCCTCTTGTGATGGTAGATTGTGGGTAGGTTGTACCTGTTCACTAAAATCTCATATAGCAGTCTATTCTGTGCCTGTTGATGAGAATTGTTTAGGTTTAGTCCCAAATGTTATTTCCAAATGTTCTTGGGATGGATTGTCAAAAGCACAAAATGGTTGAGGAGCATGGTTAGAGTCATAGGAGAATGCATAAATGATGCTAAATACTTTTGCCTACCGAGTCAGACATTTTTACAAAAAATTTTTTTTAAAAAAACCCTCAAACCCATCCAATTCTAAATCCTTTTCTCCAGTTGTCCACAGGAAAGTCAGATAACTGCTGTTAAATCAAGGAGTTAAAAATAGTATGGGCATTCTCCTCATCTAATTTCTGAGAGCCCTCAATGCCAGGGCCACCAAGAGTCACAGTTATTAAATATCAACATCAGGGCTTAATTTCAAGCTCTCTGACTCAAATCTCCAAAAATATTTTATACTAATGCACCAAATTCCTAGAGTGTGGTGAATGAGGGTGATTTTCCTGGGCTCTGCAGTCTAGGGGCTAGAAGGCAGTAGGCAGGGAGAAGGAAATATTAAAAAATAAAAAAGGCCCAAGACACACCTCTGTCCTCAAAGTCTTTTCATGACCACCATCTTAGTTGAGGCCTTTACCATAGTTTAATGAATTATTGCAATGGCTTAACTATTTTCCTTGCCTCCTATCTCAGGACTCTTTAGTCCATCTTTCAAAATATTTTTCTAATATTCAATATAAAAATATTCAAAATAATGTTCTAATATTTTACCTCAAAAACCTTCAGTGGTTCTATATTGTTTTTAGTATAAAATGTAAACTCCTTAACTAGGCATCCAAAGCTTTCCACAGTCTGGCTGCCATCTATCTTTCCAGTCTCATTCTAGTATTCTTCATACACTCAGTGCTCAACTAGATTTTCCATTATTTTTCTCTTGCCCTTAGACCAGAATTTAGTCCTCTTCACTTCTGCCTATTGATAACTTTTCCTTCATTCTAAACCCAGCCAAGGCATAACTTCCTCCAAGAAGCAGAAGGAAACAATGGTCACAACTCTTATTTTGTTTCCATCTTCTCTACCAAAGAGAAAAATCTAAGAACTAGAAAGGACAGAACAAAAATGGCTAATCAGAGCTGATACCCAAGATAAATAGGAAAATATTAAAACAGCACCTAACCTAGATGATGACTTCAAGTCACTATGCTTAGATGAACAATGTCCCAGGGTAATGAAAGAATATGGTAGATATGATTATTGACTGTCACTGGACTGTGGAAAACTGTAGCAGGCGGGAGAGATATAACCGGATTAGAGAATAACAAATGCTTTTCTAATATTCAAGAAAAAAATAGAATGGAGTCTGAAAACTAGAGGATAGTGAGTTGACTTTGATTCTTTGGGGGAAAAATCTGGAATTTATTATTGAAGGTATGCCTAGCAAATATCTAGAAAAGGATATAGTTAATGCAAAGTATCAGCTGGCTTCATCAGGAAGATTTGAAGGATGCTGCAGATATAATTCACTTAGGTTTTTAGACAACATTTGGCAAAGTAACTCATGCTATTATTATGGGAAAGATGAAGAGATTTGGGCTTCAATAAAAATATTGTTCTGGGACACTTAAATAAGTTGAATTGCCAGGCTCATATAGTAATATTGAATGGTTCAATGCCATCTTGAAAGGGTGTTTTCAGTGGCATGTCCCAGGATTCTGTCCATGGCTTTGGGATATTTGAACATTTTTATTACTGACTTGAAAAAAGATGTAGGTGGTATAATTATCAAATTTGCAGATAATACAAAGCTAGGAAAGAGACCTAACAGTTCTTAAATGGTTTAGACTATTTTGTTGAGTTGAATATGATGAAATCTAATAGGTATAAGTATAAAATTTTACATTTTTTATTAATAAGTATGAGATGGGAGAAAAGTTAGTAGACAGCAGTTCATCTTAAGAAGTTCTGGAAGTTTTAGTTATTATAAATGGTGTGCTGTGACAGCACTCTTTCCCCTCCCCTCCCCCCACTCTACAAATCTAATGTGGATTTAAGTTATAGTAAGAAAAGCAAAACACATAAGAAATGTAAATGAGAAAAACTCTAAGGTTTCACTTCCTACCCAGGAAATTGGCAAGTATAGCACATGATGAGAACAGTTAATGTTGGAGGGTCTGTGGAAAGACAGACTCACTAATGTACTGTTTAGTGGGAGCTGTGATTGGGTTCAACCATTCTGAAAATCAATCTGGATTTATGTAAAAAGAATAACTAAAATGTTCATATCATTTGACTCAGAGATCCCATTGCTAGGCATCTATGAGAAGGAGGTCAGTGGTATCAAGAAAGATTCCATCAACACCAAAATATTTAGCTACACCTTTTATAGCAGCTAAGAACAAAGTAAAACGTGTATCAGTTGGGTAGTGGCTAGACAAGTGGTGGTACATGCATGTAATAGAATATTTCTGTGCCATAAAAAACAATGGATGTGATGAACACAGAGAGGGATGTGAAGATTTCAGTGAAATGATGCAAAATGAATAACTGCCACAAATTTAATAGAAAGAACAACAGGACAATGGAAACTGAATGCTATGAAATTAGAAGGATCAAGCCTGACCCCAAAGAAGAAATAGGAGAAGGTACCTTCCCCATGTCTTTGCAGAGGTTGTGAACAATAGGTGTGGAATACTACATATAAAGTCAGATTGTTTTTGATATTTTGGTTAATTTTGCTAAATTTCCTCCACTTTTTTATTCTTCATCATAAGGGATTGTTCAACAGAACATGAGACATAGTGACCAGGACTTGGGAGGTTGTGTTAGATAGTCTCAATATTCTGTACCCTGATCAGATCACATGCCAAGAATGGTATTCATTTCTGCAGGCTGCATTTGAGCAAGGACATTAATAAATTAGAGGGCATCCAGAGAGTGACCAAGATGGTCAAGATCATTCTGTTTGTGGATTAAAGCAATAGAATTTTCAGCCTGGAGAAAAGGAAACAAGAGAGGATATGTCAGCAGTCTTCAAGTCCTTGAAGGTCTTTTGTGTAGAAGATGGAATAGACCTGTTTGGCTTGACTCCCAAAGGCAGAATCAGGTACAGTAGGCATGTTTACAAAGTTAATTTACAAGATTGAGGGAAGGCAATGAAAACTTCCTAATGATTAGAGATATCCAAACGAGGAAGTATTCAAGCAAAGGTTGGATGACTACTGTCAGTGATGGTGTAGAAGAGCTTCTTACGGGCTTGGTTGTACTAGATGGCCTCTGAGGTCCCTTCTAAGATTCTGGGATTCTGTGAAAACCTTCCCTGACATTTCTACTGGAGATGATCTCTCTCTTCAGATTGATCATAGGATTTTGTTTGGACTCCTTATGTTCTTTTGGTCTAAGATACATGTGTGCATGTGTGTGTGTGTGTGTGTGTGTATGTGTGTGTTGGACCCCATTGGTAGTCTGGCGAAGCCTCTTCTCAGAATAATGTTTTAAATAATTGAAAGAAATTCTAAATTTCAGCTAGAGGGTAGTGAAAATAAAGACATAATTCTCTTCCTACCCAAATTCATGGACCCTCTGAAATCTATCCATGGACCCCAGGTTAAGAATCCCTGCTCTAGTACATTACACTTTGTGTTATACATATTTTGTACTTAAATTTATTTTCCTATTGGAGGTAGGAATAGTGTTATTTGTTGTCTTTTCATCTTTGCCATTGCTTACTAGCACAGTTCATTTCATATAGTAATTGCTTACTGTTTGCTGAATTTAATTAATCCATAACACCTCTATCATCATCATCATCATCATTCATATTTCTGTAGCATTGTTCAATTTACAAAACTTCCCCCCACAATAGTCTCATGAGATAGGAAGTACAAGAAAATGTTACCTCTATTTTATAGATAAGCAAGCTGTGCCACAAAGGGTTGAAATGGCTTGCCCAGAGTCACACAACAAACTGAGATTCAACAAAATATAATTCCACTAGCATTTATTAAACATCTACAGTGACTTTTGGTCTAAATGGAAGTAAGCATCCCCATTCCTACTTTAACAAAAAACTTAACATCACACTGAATGATGATCAAGAAATCCAGTGAGAAACTACAGAAAGTGACTTTGCACATTATAGAACCATACAAAAATTTAGCCAAAGGCAGTAGGAGAGATGACCTAGATCAAAGCCAACACCAGATCTCAGACAAACAAGACAGTAGCCTTCCTCTGTGACCAGAGCCTAGCCAGGGATACATTACCTATAAGGCTCTGTATCTGGACGTAGGAGAGCAGGCAACTCTTCAACAAAAGAACAGGAATGGCCCACTGAGGGAAACCTTGGAAACAACCAATAGTGGTAATGACCACCAGTCTCAGTAGCATTTAGACCAAGACATCTGAGTCCAGGTCCCTAAAACTCTTCTTTAGATACCTGGAGAGACTCTAAAGGAACCCAAGTGACCTACATACATCCAGTTCAAGCAGGGACAATGACCCCATCCACAAGTGCAGCCAAGGGCAGAATCTGGCCATGGCATAAAGCCCCAACGCAGAAACTAAAGATACAGAGAAAATAAACCAAGGAAGATACAGATTACTATAAAGAATTATGATAAATCCAAAGATACCCAAAAATCTAACCTAGAAGGAAAGAGTAACTCTGTAACAACTGCCAGTAAGTATTCAATGGAAAACTGGATTTTCAACAAAGACAATGATGAATGTCTAAAAGAAATGAAACAAGAGGAAAATGTCCTTAAAAACTCTATAGGAAAGAAAAAGAAGAGGAATAAATAGCTTAGAGCCAAAGTGATAAATCCTAGTCAAGTGGACTCCTTGAAAATGAGAAAAGACCAAATAGAAATCAATGACTTCATGAGACATCAAGAAATATTAGAAGAAAACCAAAAGCTTGAAAAAATATCAACAATAAATGAACTGGAAAATAGTTCAAGGAAAGATAATCATAGAATTCTCTAGAAACCATGATTCATATTTCAATAAATCACAAATGAATGTTTCCATGATAGAATAGAAGGCAAAGTGAAAATGGAAAGGATCTACCAATCACCTATTAAAAGAAACAGGAAAATTTCCAGGAATATTATAGCTAAAATCCAGAGCTTCTGTATCAAAGAAAAACATTACAAACATCCAGAAAGAAAGAATTCAAGTATCAAATAACCACTGTCAGGATCACAGAAGATCTGGTGTATTCAACTAAGTATGAGATGGGGTGTTGTAATACAGTATTCAAAAAAGCAAAAGATACAGATTTACTTACAAGAATAACTGACCCTTCACAAGCCGAGTATTATCCTAAAGGGGAAAATGGTCCTTTAGTGGAATAAAAGACTTTCAAATATTCCTGATAAAAACACTAATGCTAAATAGGAACTTTGAAATACAGATTTGAAAAACAAATACAAGAGTCAAGAGAAATCTAGAAAGGCAAATGTATTTGAGTGAAAGGACTGAAATTATGATGAAGGCTAATAATGTTCTAATAGGGAGAGAAGAAACAAGTGTTCTTAAGAACTTTAATACCTCCCAAGTTTATTGAGAGAATTAAATAAGAAAACCAGAGGACCCAGGTGGCAGACTGGATCTGTTCAGAAGATTTTAAGAGGGGAAAGAGGCAAGAACATAAAAGGAATATATTAGTATATAAAGGAGAAAGAAAGGATTGAAATAATTATTTCTTATAATTGGAGTTCATTAAAGGAAGCATATACAAATAGAGAGGAAGGGGTAGAGGGAGAAGGTATTAGTATTATCTTTTCTGAACCTGACTAGGGCAATGATGAACATTAACCATTTGGTATATAGAGGTAAAAATTTGACATGAAATCAGGTGGGATTATGGAAGAAAGGAAGTTTGAGGGAGGATAATGCTGGGGAAGTAATCACAAGCACAGCAAACTTTCTGCTGTGGGGATTAAAGAGGGGATTAAGGGGTGGCAAGGTGGCGCAGTGAACAGGCCCTGGAGTCAGGAGGATCTGAATTTAATAAGGCCTCAGATACTTAACATTTACTAGCCCTGTGACCTTGGGCAAGTCTCTTAACCCCAATTGCCATGCCCTATCCCCTCCTAAAAGCAAAAAAAAAGAGGGGATTAAAAGGGAAAAATAAAATAAAAATCTGGAGATTAATTGGAGGAGTGTTTGTCAATTGGGGTAACAGCCAAATATATTGTGGAATAGGGATGTAAAGGGATATTACTGTGTCATAAGAAATGGCAAAAAAGTGATTTCAGAGAATCCTGGCAAGTATGAACTAAGAATGAAGTGAATAGAACTGGAACAGTATATACATTAACAACATTGTAAGGAAAAAAAGTATTTTGAAAGACTCATGAACTCTAATCAAAATAATGGCCGGTCATGTCTCCAAGAACGTGTGATAAAGTGATGATGATGTCCCTTACCTCCCAAAAGAAGAAAAATAAAAAAAATGCATACAGGAACACAAGGGAGCACAGACAAGCAGAACAGTTTTGGAAATTACCGGTTGAATTTGTTACCTACTTTACAAAAAGCAAGCAGTATGGAATAGGTACATTTTTACATATTCTTTTTGTTTTCTGATTGAGGCACCTAGGGGGTGGAATGGCTAGAGCATCCGGCTTAGTCAGGAAATTTCAAGTCCAGCCTTCTACATTTACTAGCTGTGTGACCTTGAACAAGTCATGTAACCTCTGTCTTCCTCAGTTTCCTGAGGGATAACAGTAGCACCTACCTCCCACAGTTCTTGTGAGAATAAAATGGACTAACATTTGTAAAGCACTTTGTAAATCTAAAAGCGCCGTGTAAGTGCTAGCTATTATTATTGTTATTATTACTTTGTATATAGAAACGTGTTTTTTCTCTGTTGTTTAAGTTCAGAATAAAATGTTTTTTTTTTAAATTGTCTACAGTGTACAAAACACTATGCTAAGTCCTTCCAGAATATAACTTGGCCAACACTTGCTTACCATCCTCTGGTTGCACATAGTCTAGTTGTGAGGGGCGGAATAGATAAAAAACAAATAATTACAGAACAATATTGTATAATAAGCAGAAAAGGTAAAAATATAAAATGCTGCATAAGTTTCAAGGGACTAAAGATGACTGGGAAAGCATTATGGAGGAAGATAGCATTTATCTCCTAGGTAGTGAGGTGGTAAAGTGGCTAAAGCGTCAGCCCTGGAAGGTTGTACTTCTTGAGTTCAAATCTGACCTCAGACACAGCCTAGCTGTGTGACCCTGGGCAAGTCACTTAACCCTGTTGCTTTTAGTCCCTCATCTATAAAATGAGTTGGAGAAGGAGATGGCAAAGCACTCCAGCATCTCTGCCAAGACAACCCCAAATGGGGTCACGAAGAGTCAGACTTAACTGAAAAATGAGTGAACAACAAAACATTTAAGATGATATTTAAATCCATATAACACTTTGGTAGATAGCACATTTATTGATAAAGCACATTTATTGATCCTCTGACTGTCATCGCTCTTTTGCATTACATCAAAATGTTGTTTTTCTACTTGCAGCTTTCAAAGGAGGAAGAAGGCCCTGGTGTTTCTCAGGCTAATTAATCCTCAGACATCTCCCAGAGAGATGAACTTTCATGAAGGTCCTCCTCACTGTCTGAAGTGACTGGGAAATTTCCAGCTCTGAATTTCCCCACTGAGTTCCAAGCCATTCATTCATTTACTTTTTTTTAAACACTATGCTCTTTCTATCAAAACTCAGTAACAGCTGATTAGCCCCATGTGGAAATTTATTAAGTTAAATAAAATATATAAAGTTAACTGTGCCATACAATTAACTCAACAGACGCTACAACCTTCCCCCAAATGAGGAAGTATCTAATTCTTCTGTTCTTTTCAAATGTTTAAACAGTAGCATGGCTGCTATGGCTACATGGAAATTCAATATTATTATATATTTTGAATTGTTTTCAATTCAATCAAATTTCAATTCAATAAAAAAATAAATTGAATTATTATATATATTGAATTGAATCAATAATATTAAAAAATACTTCTTTGTGACCCCATTTGGGGTTTTCTTGGCAAAGACACTGGAATGGTTTGCAATTTCCTTCTCTAGCTCATTTTACATATGAGGAAACTGAGGCCAACAGGGTTAAGTGACTTACCCAGGGTCACACTGCTACTAAGTGTCTGAAGCCAGATTTGAGCTCAGGAAGATGAGTCTTTGGAACTCCAGGGCTGACACGTTTATCTACTGTGCCACCTAGCTGCCCTAGTCTACAGCCCCTGGCCCCTTATTGCTTCCTATTAGGATGTTCATTGAGGAGATTCATTAGAGGGGGGTCACAAGGCTAGGACAAATGACACGGGGGTCTTTTGATAAATTGCACGGGATGAAGATTTGGCATTACCTGCTGTGGAAGGAATGGTATCTGTTTCAGGATGTCTAAGAAAATTTCTCTTTAAGAGGCCTTCTTCAGGATTTGGTTACTCTGGAGGCCTACAAGCATAAAAAATGCGGCCTGGGTGGGATTGTTGGTCCTGACTTATGACAGACTAGTGTTGCTGCCCTAGAGAATGCAGAAGTGAGGAGAGGTAGGGTCTAGTTTCGTTAGCTTTATGCTTTTAGTCAGTGCTGGATGAAGTAAATTCATTGTCATTGACTTTCATGGTTCATAAGTATTTCACTGAGTTCCACTTGTGAGGTTAGATAATTAGGCTGGCCTGAGCTAGATGTGACCCAGAACATTTGCCATTAGTTGGCAGGACTGGATCATAATGATTTTGTAGTTAACTTCATGGTTGAAGTGGGGAAGACAATGCGAAGAAAGGTAGTCTTAAGTGACGGTATGAACGTTTATAGCAGTCAGGTTCTGTGTGCTTGTGGCCCTTCAAGCTGCATATGGGGATCCCTCCTAATAAGATAAAGAGGGCTTTCCCCCACACTGGATTAGCCCTATAGGTCCTTAAGAAACCTAACAAGGAGAATATCCACACACATAATGTTGTTAGCAAAGTTAAAGAGAGACATAAACACTAATCATTATAACTAGAATGTATATAGTGCTTCAAGGTTGCCAGAGCACTACATAGCTGTTGAAACTTCTCCTCCCCGATTTCCCCACCTACTTCCCCTCCCCGCTGCTTCCCACCATGGGTACTCAAAAGAACTTAAAAAGGAGAATGAAAAGTATTGCAAAAGTTAGATTATTTTAGTCTTAATAAAGATTTTAGGAAATGGGTATCACTAGCATGTAGAAAATGGAAATGATTTATTTTTGTGTATTCAGGAATAAAAGAGAGATAAAAATGTGCTTTGAGTTCTTAAGGATTGTTCCTTGAAGACAAGGGCAGTTTTTGGATATGGTAACAGATTAGTAGGTTGCAGGTGGGAAATCTGGTCTTGGTTTCCCCCTCCTCAGGTTCTCACTGGAGAATGTGTTGGTAATCATTGAGATCAAGGCTGTAAGGCAAAAGAATGAAAGCAAGAAGTGCACTGGTGAGTAAGTCTTGGACTTTTCCTACTACTATCTGCTCCTCTTCCCCCTCCTGCCCCCCAAGGGATTTCCTCCAAAGGGAAGGTGGAGAGAAGGTGGGCTTTCAGACCTCCACCATCAAGGAACTGGAGAGGCTGCAGAAGAGGTTTACAGCCAACAACTTATGGAATCATTAGCAGTAAGGGTTAGTTAGAATGTGGTCAAATCGGGGCACTATAGAACTTTGGCTGGCTGAAGAGTTCTGGTCCCTTAGAGAGGTGAGAGAAGATATTTACTTTAGAAAATACATTTAATTCACTTAGACATGCTGATGGAAAGTGCACTTTTTCCTTTTTGAGGTGGCTGAGATGAATCTTCTCTGTGATAGTTCCCTTATGAGGGTAAGGTGAATTGAGAGGTGAACTGAATCTATGCTTCTCCCCTTCCTTTCTCCCACCTATGCCCAGCCTGTTTCAGAAGCAATTAAATTCTGCCTTCTGGAGGGAGCCCCATCTGAGTGACACTAAGTTTTAGCGGGGCTTCCCCCTGCTCCACTCTACTATACAGACCTCGGTGGATCAACTAGTAAAATCCGAGTGAGAGATTGGGAGAGACCCAGTGACTGTCAAGGCAAACAGATGGGTGGAGGTACTGTGCCCACCACCATGTTAGGAAGAGAATGAGAGCAAGACCGGCTGTCACTGGTAAGAGAGTCTCGGACTCATCCTGCTACCCCTTACCCCCTTCCACCATCAGGTGAGGGAGTGATGATATCCCGTCCGCTAGGGAATTTTGGGTGGTGATCAAAACAGGGTTGAAAAGATTATTGCTAATCAGCCTATGAGGATGTTGGCAAAACTGTATTGGACTGCCTAGGGATTAGGACAGCAATATATATATATATATATGCATATATATACACACATTTACACATATATACACATGTATGTATATTCCATGATAAATGACTGATGTTTGTTTCCCATCAGTCTAAAAAGCTAAAAGAAACTTTTCACATTCTAGAGAGCCCACATTTCCCACCTGGGTATTTTATTTTATTTTTGCTTTTTTTCTTTTGGAGGGCAATTGGGGTTAAGTGACTTGCCCAAGGTCACACGGCTAGTTTGTGTGTGTGTGTGTGTGTGTGTGTGTGTGTGTGTGTGTGTGTGTGTGAAGTGTCTGAGGCTGGATTTGAACTCAGGTCCTCCTGACTCCATGGCCGGTGCTCTATTCACTGTGCCACCTAGCTGCCCCCCAACCTGGGTATTTTAAAGGCTCCCTTTTACCAAGTCACTGGCAAGTCTTCCTCTTTTGAGTAGAGATAGGAATGGGCTATGGCCCTAGCAGATGTTAGACACTCTATCCAGTAGTCTTTCTCTCAGCATCTTGAAAAACCATTGCTGGTCTGACCAAGCCCTTGTTGCTTAGTGAACAGATAATGCAGGATGATGCCATCATTCTTTACCCAGAGTTGTCTGTTAGGAGTTGGGTGATAGAATATAGTTTGTTACAGGATGGATAATGCATAAGAGGTCCTAATGGTTAACTTGAAATATTAAGTATTATTTCTAATTAATACTATTATTAAGTATTAAGTTATATTAAGCATATTCATTTCATGATAATGCTTTCCTGGGCCATTATTAGTGTTAATGATCTTTGCCAGCCTCAGTGCTCTATCTCCCTTTATGAAGACTTGGGTCTTGAGGAAAGCTTTCTTGTATGGTTAACTGATATTTCTACCCACTTCTTAAGAGGCACATGCAATTGGACATTAGGGGCCGTTGAGCCAATAATGGGGCATATGGTAAAGGATGGGGCTAAGTCCTACCAGGGGAATGATATGCAAGTTGAATGACTGGCATGTATTAGAGCTTTAAAGGAAAGGGTATATATGATCTTTGGGGCAGCTAGGTGGCACAGTGGATAGAGTGCTGAGTCTGGAGTCAGAAAAACTCATCTTCCTTAGTTCAAATCCAGCCTCAGACACTTACTAGCTGGGTGACCCTAGGTAAGTCATTTAACCCTTGGTTTCTCATCTGTAAAATGAGCTGGAGAAGGGAAAAGCAAACCAAACTAGTATCTTTGCCAAGAAAACCCCAAATGGGGTCACATAGAGCTGAGCACAATTTAAAAACAACTTAACAACCACCAATATGATCTTCATCTCTCTGTATAGAGCTTATGGATGATGGTCTGGGGCTTGGAGAGAACAGGACTGAGCAATCAAAGATTCTACCCTTCATGGTCAGGACCAATCAAGAATTTTTACTAGTACCTGCAATGCTAGCAACTGTTGGTCAGGTACGTTAGTACCCATCCAAAGTATCTTATAACCTTGACTAAATTTAATATTTGGTTGATCTTCTTATAGAGATAACAGAGATTGAGGCTGGGGTCCATCAGCAGACTGGACTTGGAGACTTTGATGCTATGTTACAGAGTGCATGAGACCATATGCTGACTTTAATTAGGAAATGCTGTGTCCCTTCACCCATATCCTCCCATTCCCTCCCCATCCTCTTATAATAAATCTTAAAGGAGGAAGAAAAAAATTCAGCAAAACTAACTATATCAAAAAAGGTTGATGTTATATGTAGTGTTCCACATTCACAGTCCTCTCATACCTGCAAAGAAGGTAGGGGTGGAGAGCCTTCTGATATCTCTTCTTTAAGGTCAAGTTTGGTCATTATAATTTTACAGCATTAAATTTCCATCCGTCTTTCCACTTACTTTATTGTAGTTATTGTGTACGTGATTTTCCTGGTTCTGCTTACTTCATTTTGTGTTTGTTCATGTAAGTCTTTGCATGCTTCTCTATATTTAATTGAGCCAGAATCATCTTTCATTACATTCACATACCATAACTTATTCAGCCATTCCCCAATTAACACATGTCTATTTTGTTTCCAGTTCTTTTCTACTGCAAAAGGTGCTGCTATAAATATTTTGATATATTCAGTCTTTTTTGCTATCATTAATGTCCACGGGGTACATGCCTAGCAGTTAGATTTCTGAGTCAAAGAGGATGGACATTTTAGTCATTCTCTGCAGGAGAATCTAAATGATAGAATGCATTAATTTTCTTCTGCTGATTTTGTTAGATGGTAGAAATGAATGACTAGAGATTTGAGAAGTCCAATAACATCTACACTTGAGCCTGCTTCCTGTGCAGGGGCTTAGCCAAGAGATACCATGATTGGGGCCCGATTTGCTTTTATCCTTCCAAGGTGTCTGGCTAACAAACAATTCCCTCTATACTTTCAGAGAATGGTGCTTTCTGTAATGCAAAGAGGGTGAAGAAAAATTGATTGAGAGAGCAAGGCCAAGCACACTTCATATTTCACCCCTCTGTGAAGCCTGGCAGGATGAACTCTGAGCAACACTGTGTAGCAGGACCAGTTGCTATGGCACACCTACCTGGGAGGCTGAGACTGGTGGATTTCTTGAGCTGGGGAGCTCTGAGCTGTAGTGATCTATGCTGATTGGTTGTTTATGTTAAGTCCAGTATCAAAATGGTGATCTTCTGGGAATGACTGTATAACAAGTTGCCTAAGGAAAGATAACTAAGGTTGTAAAAGGAACAGATAAAAGCTACTGTGCCGATCATTTATGCATCCATAAGTACCACCTGTACTTTCAGCCATCTTAAAAAAAATCTATTCAACAGTGAGATTTGTTGGAATGGGGCATAGGTAAACCCAGGCTTATGACCAGACCTCTTTTGTTTTCCCCATTTCAATTAAATAATGAAAGGGACACAGGAATATATTCACAGAGATGATATTTAAAAGGAAATTTAATTCATAGTCTTGGCCCCTACTGTTTACACAGGTTATTCTAAAAAATCTGGGCATTTAGATTTTGGACAACCAAAGTAAAAACTTTTCATTAAACCACTGAGAGTGACCCTGATGGATGGGGGAAGAGGTCTTCAGTGTGATTTTTCTGGCTGTGATTTGAGCTCCTTGAAGGGTCTGATTTGGAAGAGAGAAGAATCAGCAGCAAATAATCAATTCAGAACAACCGAAGCAATATTTAGATGATATTAATCAATAGTCCCATATACACTGGTGGTTGGAGAGTGGGGGTGGGGATTGGAGGCAAATTAGTATAGTAGAGTGTTGAATTTGGAGTTAGCAGTCCTAGATTAAAGTCCAGACTCTGCTACTAATATCTGTATGACCTTGAACTATTCACTTTAACTCTTTGGGCCTCAGTTTTCTTATCTGTAGAATGTCAGAAATAGCCTAGATGGGCTCTCGGGTTGCTTCCACTCTAAATCCATGATGCTCTTCCTTTGTTCTATTATCCTTTTTGGAGAGAAGGATTATGGGATTTGAAGTTGGAGGACTTTAGAGATATTATGACTCTCTAGACACCATTTCCAAACCATGGGTATGTCGGAGCCAGCTCCAACTAACCTGTGAGAGCCAGTTTTCAGTGGGTGCATTTAAACCTCAGAAATGGCAAATGCTGCAAGTCAGGGTTTAATTTATTGTTTGTTGATCATCAACGTATAAAGTTATAGAAAAAATATTACTTTAAAGTTATAAAGTATCAACATTTAAAGTTATAGAGAGAATGTGGCTTAAACTTAAAAGTGGGGCTTGTATACCTTTTTCCTATGGAAATGGCCGCTAAATATTTATCAGCATACCCCTGAATCCCTGTTCTTTGCCCCTTCCCAGTTCCCCTTCATGTGTCTTCTCCATTAGAATGCAAGCTTCTTGAGTTAAAGGACTATCTTGCTTGATTGCATTTTGTGTTACCAATGCCTGGCACATAGTAAGTACATACTTCTCCCTCCCTCCCTCCCCCTGAAATAAAGTACCTTGCTACACAGAGGCAGAGCTGGGATTCAAATGCAGGTCTCATTACTCCCACTCCATTCCTCTTTTCACCAAGCCATGAGATTTCTATCAAGGCTACAGCCTGAATGTCTTTCTTCACCTTTGCCTTATAGAAACCCTTATTTCCTTCAAAGTACAGTTCAGGTGCCCCTCCTTCCCAAGGGCCTTCCTGATTCCTCCACTGGTTAGCAAGTTTGCCCTCTTGAAATAACTTTGTATTATTTTTCTTATACATTCTATTTACTTATTTTCAAAGGGATTAGGAGAGCCTTCATGGAGGAGGCTGACACATGAATCAGAACGTGAAGGAAAGGATTTTAAGAAGTTGGAGTAGAGGTTGTGTGGAGGAAGCAGAATGAATTAGGGCTAGAAAGGTGAGCTGTGGCCACGTAGGGGAGAATTTTGAATGCTAGCTTAAGGAATGCATATACACATACACACAGACAATAGTAGTAATTGGCATTATTGGAAAGGGGCTAATCAAAGAGGTCCTGGGTGAGGGAACCTGTGGCCTTGAGGCCACATATGATTCTCTAGAACCTCAAGTGTGGCCATTTAACTTTATCACAGGCTGTCATCTTATTGCGCAGTTTCTTTTTCTTTTTTTTTTTTTTAAAGCAATTGGAGTTAAGTAACTTGCTCAAGGTTACACGGCCAGGTGTTTCTGGGTGTGGTGCTGAGTGTCTGAGCCCGGATTCTATCCCCAGGTCATCCCAACACTGGGCCCAGTGCTCTTACTTGCTCAGCCACCTGGCTGCCCCTTATTGCACAGTTTCTTAAACAGAAGCCTGTGAACTTTTAAAAATATTTAGATAACTATATTTCAATATAATTGGTTTACTTTATAATCTTGAATATTTTATGAATTTAAAAACATTATTCTGAGAAGAGGGTCCATGGGTTTCATGAGATAGTCAAAGGGGGATATGACTCAAAAGAGTTTAAGAACCCCTGCTTGGAGAATGTCTGATTTAAAAGTCTCAGGTTCCTTCCAAGTGGGCGCTAGCTCACATCCACAATAAATATTAGAAAGGTAATCCTAATGCAGAAGGAAAACCCCTGGCCTGGGTGTCAGGAGATCTGGATTCCAGTCCAGAAATATCTCCTGTGAGTTTTTGGTAAGTCCTTTTCTTCTCTGGGCTCAATAAGCTCTGAGAGCCTTTTACTTTTTGCCTATCTTGAGCTAAACAAAATCCTTTATCTCTAAACTCTTCCTCTCCCTTGCCCAGGTAAAACGAAATTATGGAAAATGAAATCACGGATGCCTGACTGAAACAGAACTGCTGATTGTTGGGTGGTCTGGTCTCCTGCTGTACTGGCATCCCTTCCCTTGTGCTTACCACCCCCTGCCCTGCCTCCTTCCTTGTTTATCTAGCTTGCTGCTTTCTCTCTTTCTCCTGCCTGTGCTAATTAGGTTGTTTTGGTTTAATTGGTTTGTAGATGATAGACTGCCTCGGCTCTGGGCAGGGCATCAAGGGCCAGGGTTTTTCCTGGAGGAGAGGCGACTAGCCAAAGGCATAAGTCTCAGAATACCTGAAGGAAAGAGTCCTGACAAGTTAATAGTCCTTTAGTGGTTGTGTGTGTGTGTGTTGAGGGAGGATAGATCAGTGCAAGTACATGTGTGTACCTGTGTGAAATGCCACGTGTGGAATGTCATAGAGAGCAGAAAGAAGGCTAGATATGATGCCCAAAGGTGTGAGTTCAAGTCTTGGTTCTAATATTTATTAGTTGCATGACTGGGTGTGAATCATATAATTTCTCTGAATTTTACCTCATCTGCCTCAAGGAGATTAAATTCTCACAGGACAGATATGATGAACATATCTAAGAATGTACAAATCATATCTAGAATACAGATAACTGTTTTTTCTTGTTGTTATTGTTTTTTGAGGGGGAAGGCAAGACAATTGGGGTTGACTTGCCCAAGGTCACATAGCTAGTAAGTGTGTCAAGTGTCTGAGACCCAATATGAATTCAAGTCCTCCAGACTCTGGCTCTGTTCACTGCCAAAATCTAGCTGCCCCAAATGTTTTGATTTTTTTGCTGGTGGAAGAAAGGCAGTGGAATCTAGGGGGCCAACAAAGTTCTCATGCAGAATGTGGTATTTGATATGAGTCTTAAAAGAAGCCAAGGATTCCAAGAAGTGGAGGTAAGAAGAGGGCATTCCAGGCATGGGGGGACAGTCTGTGTGATGATGGGTGATGGAGTATTGGATGTGAGAAAATACCAGTTGGACTAGAGAGTACATAGAAGAGAGTGGTGTATAATGAGATGGGAAGGTTAGGATGGGGCCAGGTTGTGGAGAGCTTCAAATGCCAAACAGAGGGATTTATATTTGATCCTAGAGGTAAAAGGGAGCCATTGAAGTTTATTGAATAGGGGCATAAAATAGATCTGTGATGTAGGAAAATCACCATGGCAGGTGTGAGGAGAATGGATTAGAGTGAGGAGAGATCTGGGATTGAGACCAATCTGTGGGTTGGTTTATTTTTTGCAGTATTCTAGGTGAGTAGCTACAAGTGTCTAAACTAGGGTGATTATGATATCAGTGGAGAAAATGAGACCTTGCAACAACAAGATGTGTTGTGGAGGTAGAAATAATGAGGTTTGACAACCATTTGGATTTGTGGGCTGAGGAGAGAGAGAAGGTGGGAATGATGGTGAGCCTGCAAACCTGGGGGAATGAAAGGATGGTAGTGCACCCAAGAGGAATAGAAAAGTTCAGAACAACAACAAAAATCATTAAAAAAATAGGGGACTACTGGTGGCACAGGGACTACAGCACCAGCCCTGGAGTCAGGAGGACCTGAGTTCAAATGCAGCCTCAGAGACTTTACACACACACACACACACACACACACACACACACACACACACACACACACACGCCATGTGACCTCGGGCAAGTCACTTAACTCCAATTGCCCTACCTTTCCCCTCCAAAAAAAAGAAATCATGAAAAGTTCAGAATAGGGATGAGTTTGGGGGAAAGATAATGAGTTTTGGAAATGTTGAATTTGAGATGTCTACAAGACATCCACTTGAGAATCTCTAACTGGTGATATGGAACTGAATTCAAGAGAGAAATAGATTTTGGAGTCATCTGCATAGAGATGATAAACTCATGGGAGCTGATGAGATCATCAGGGGATAGAGTGTAGTGATAAAAGAGAAGAGGGCTCAAGACAGAGTCTTTAGGTATATCCACAGTTGGGAAATGTGACTTGGAGTTTGATCCAGCAAAGGAGTCCAAGAAGGAAGCAGTGGTCATATAGATAGAAGGGGAACCACAAGAGAGTCAGGTCATGCAAAGCCAGAAAGGGGGAAATATCCAGGTGAAGGCAGTGGTCAACAGTGTCAATGTTGCAGAGAGTCGAGAAGGAAGAAGATTTAGAAAAGGCCGCTGGACTCGGCAATTAATGGACCATTTATAATTTTGAGAAAAAGTAGTTTAAGTTCCATCATGAGTTCAAAAACCATTTTGCCCCAGGTTTAGAAAAGAGTAGCATGAGAAAATAGGGACAACAAGTATGGCGAGCCTTTTCAGAGAGTTTGGCTGAGAAAATGAGGAGAGGCATAGAACAATGGCTAGTGGGGATGTTAAGAACAATGTCACGTTTATCTTTATATACGCAAGTATAGGATATTTCCAGGCACATTGCAGGGATTTAATAAATATTTACTGATGGATTGAAAGAGCTGCATAATGGGAAATAATGCTTTTATAATCTACCTCAGAGTTTTCATAAGGATAGCATTTTGTAAACCCTTAAAGGATTATATAAAAATGATAATGATTATTTTTCTCATAGAAGTAGGTAGGTGGCATAGTGAACAGAGAACTGGTCATGGAGTTAGGAAGACCCAAAATTGAATCCTACCTCAGACATTTCCTAGCAGTGTGACCTTAGACAAGTCACTTAACCCTATTTGCCTTAGTTTCCTCATCTGTAAAATGAGCTGGAGAAGGAAATGGCAAACCACTCCAGTATCTTTGCCAAGAAAACCCCAAATGGGGTCACAAAGAGTCAGGTATGACTGACAAATGACTGAAACGGAACTACTGAAGGGTTTTGAATACAGGAGTGCTCTGATCACACATGGACTTAAGGAATAAAGGGCTCAAAAAATACATAGTATAGGCGATAAGTCCCAAGATGCATGAAAATAGGGAGAGAGTTGAAGCTAAGAAAACTTAGCTGTGGCTCGTGTTTCTTTGATCTCTACAAATATGCGTGCTTGAATGTGTGTCTATACAGCCAGGCAGGCAAGTCAACAAGCATTTAAGTGTTTACTAGGGGCCAGGGACTGTGCTAAACACAAAGGTTCTAAAGGCAAAAGACCGTCCTTGACCTCGTGGAACTTACATTCTAATGGGGGAGACCAAGCACAAGCAAGATGGAGACAGTGGAAAAATGGGGACGATATATGTGAATATGAGTGTGCAGGGGTACAGTCAGGCAGATAAAAATATAACAACAGTCCTGTAAGCTCATTATGTTCCAGGTACAGTGCTAAATGCTTTACAATAGTTATCTCTTGTATTTTGGCCATGTTTGTCTTCTATGGACATGTGCCTATATGAATGTTTTATAGGATCATTAAAACACTGCAAGGGGGCCTCTAGGTGGCACAGCGGCTACAGTTCCAGACCTTGGAGTCAAGAGGACCTGAGTCCAAATCCAGCCTCAGACATTAGCTATGTGGCTCAGGGCAAATCATTTAACCCCGATTGCCTCCAAAAAAACTCCTCCCCAAACAAACAAAAACAACCTACAAGAGTAACATGTAGGGGCGGCTAGGTGGTGCAGTGAATAGAGCACTGGCCCCAGAGTTAGGAAGACCTGAGTTCAAATCCAGCCTCAGACACTTAACACAAAAACTATCTGTGTGACCTTGGGCAAGTCACTATACCCCAACTGCCCTCCAAAAAAGCGAAAAAAAAAAAACAAAAAAAGTTAACATATAGGAGAAAAGAAAATTTGAAGTGACTGTTGAAATAAAGAACAGAAGTAATAACTGATGGGGTATCTAGGAGGTGAGAGGCATTGAGGAATAGCTGCTGGCTTTAGAGTTAAGAAATCTCAGGTTCAAATCCTGCCCCTAAAGACATTTCAGTCAGTCAATAAATGTTTAATAAGTACTTGGTATGTGCCAAGCACTGGGCTAAGTGCTGGTGATACAAATAAGAAAAAGAAAATTCCTGCCCTCAAGGAGCTTACAGTCTAATGAGAGAAGACAATACACAAAAGGAAAAGGAGGTGATACCTGGTTACAAGGTTGGTGGGGAGACTGGTGGGGTCTAGTTCAAGGAGGACAGTTGGTGAGAAACACTGTGTTGCTGTCCTGGGATTCCTCTTTAAATGGAGGCTCCAAGCACAGAGGCAGAGGGTACTGTAAGGGTACTGATGAGGTGTGAGTACCAAATCTGATGCAAACTCTCAAGCTGATGAGTTTCCTAGTGATGAGGTTTCCTGGAAGAATGATCATGATGGAGTTCAATCCAAGGAGCCCAGCAGATGGGGCTTGTTTCTTGTTCCAGAAGAGTTCTTTAAAAATAAAATGTTTCGTTAAAAACTTAATATTGGGTACCAGAGCTACAAACTCAACTTGTTGATGTTTTGTTAAAAACTTAACGTTGGACACCAGAATTATAGAGCCATAGAATCTAAGACTCAGAAATTGCCTAATTCAAGCCCTCTCCAAATCAGGAATCAAACATTTAGGAATTTGGCAATTTCTGTGTCTTAGATTCTGCCTATAAAGGCAGTCATTTTCAGAGAGCTCTCATTATTAGAGTGTTCTTTATATGGAGCCAAAAAAAAGCTTCTTTGAATTTTCTGCTCATTGGTCTTTGCTTTTTCCCTGCCCTGAATTTAATCCCTCTTCCACGTGACAATGCTTTAGGAAGGGGACCTTTCAGTTTTAACATTTTATAAGTCACTCTCTCCAAGTCTTCATGTGGATTCTTTGTCTAAATATTCTCATTAATTTTTCCATTTGTATGGTTGCAATTCATGTGGATTACATTCTAATGATTGCTTTTCCCCATTTTTCATTATTTCATAAAAACCTTTCCATATTTCTTTGTATTTGTCATCAATGCTAGTCTTAATTGCATTATGGTATCCCATTAAATTAATGTACAAAAATTTATCACTCTCCCCTTACTCTTTGTCCTCTTAGATGCCATTGTAATCCTTTTTGAGTATTGCTCATGTTAGCCCCCAGGGAAGAATTGACCTTATGGCCATATGCTTCTTTACTGTCCTGTGTAGGGAGGCCCCTCTCTAAATTCTATTTTACCCCACCCCCACCCCCCAGCTTTCCAGGGGTCCTGAAATCTCCCCAGAAGAGTTTCTTTCCTTTGGACTTTGGCAGTAAACCTCTAGAAATCTAATTTTATAATAGACCTTTAAGATGCATCCCACAAATTCATTAATGAATTCAGAAAAGTATGGAAGAAGGATTCATAGCTTCCTAGGTGTAGTTCTAGAGGGAGCTTTAGAGACTATTTAATCCACAATAAATTAAAATTTAACTTACAGATGAGAAAACTCAGGCCTAGAGAAGTTAAATGACTTGTGTAATGTCACATAGGTGTTAAGCTTATAAGTAAGTAGGTAGGAGGAGCCTTACTTACTACCTACTGTTCACGACTGAACAACAGTCGTGTTTCTCTCATGCTGCACTACCCATAGCAACCATGGCATCAGGACACTTGGGTTTGACTCTCAACTCTATTACTTGGTAACAGTGTGATCTCTGAGCCTCAGTTTCCCTATCTATAAAACAGTGATAGTAATACTTGCATTTTCTATCTTGCAGGATTGTTGTGATGATTGAATTTTAGATTTTTCACCATAAAAGAACAGGAGAACCATTTTTACCTTTGTGTCATGAACATTTTGGTAGTATAGTGAAACCTATGGACTGATATCTTAAAATACCTAAAATAAAATATATAGCATTATAAAGGAAATTAACGAATTGAAATATAGTTCTCAAAAATATTGTTTTAATGTTCATAGACCTCAGGTTAAGAACTGCTCTAAGTTCCCTCTGGCTCTGATATTCTGAGATGTTCAACCTCTTTCATGAATTTTTCTCTAATAATGCTACTCTTCCTATTCTGACTAATTTATCCACCTCTGGATTTATAGCCTTAAAATCCTAGAAATACAAATGAAATAACTGGATGTGAAAGCTCTTTGTAAATCCTAACAGTGCTATAGGAGCAAATAGGTGGTGCATTGGAGAGAGAGCCAGGCCTAGAATCAGGAAGACCTGAGTTCCAATCTGGCCTCAGACACTTCCTAGCTGTATGACCCTGGGCAAGTCACTTAGCCCTGTTTGCCTCTTTTCATCATCTGTATAAATGTGCTGGAGAAGGAAATGGCAAATAACTCTAGTATCTTTTCCAAGAAAACCCCAAATGGTGCACAGTCAGACATAACTGAAAATACAGCTGCTATACAGATGTGATTCACTATTAGAGTGCTTGCTGACCCCGCATTCTGATTGCTGTGGGTTCCTGAAAATGCTGAGATCTGGTGGTTAAATATGCAATGTCTTGTTTTCCCATGCTGGGAGCAAGTGCTATGACTCCTTGACTCCAATCAGTCCTTCTTTTCCCCTCCCTCCCTCCAATCACTAATAAGTCAGCTCCCTGGGGCTGCTGATTGACTTCACACTGTGGGGTTTGAGGAGCTGGCTAAAAGAAGAATTTTGTGTAAGAATCGTGGTGCCCATGGCAGAGGTAGGGGTGCTTGCATCCTGTGACAACCCAGGACACAAGAGCTGCCTTTGGCCCGAGGCTCACGCCTTTGGAAGAAGACAGGTTGGAAACCAAGGGGAAAAATCAATCAGCTGGTGTTAGAGTTAGCTACTCCTGGCCTTCCCTCTGAGCAGCCCTAGTGGGGTTTGTCTCCCTTTTGGAGTCAGCTGGGGCATAGTGGTAAAGGCTCTAGATTTGGAGACAAAAGTTCTCATTCCAAATACTGGTTCTTTTTCTTAATACTGTTAGGAGTCTAAGTCACTACACCTCTTGAGGCCTCAGTTTCCTCATTTGTAAAAGGAGGGGATTAGACAAGTGGATTCTATGGCCCCTTCCAGCTCTAGATATATGACTCTCCAATATCTAAGTTCTATCCCTTTCTAAAGTAATGATTCATCCCCTCCTATTTTACTTTTCCTGCTACCCTCATTATCCAAATCTTCATCTCTGTATGAAAAGATCGTAATAGCCTCCTAGTAGATTTAACCTTACTAACTTTAAACCTAATAGATTTAACCCTACTAGCTTTAAACCTAGTAGCTTCTAACCCTACTAGGTTAGAAGAGAATGGAGAAAGAAATGGCAACCACTCCAGTATCTTTGCCAAGAAAATCTCATTATGGGTCGTGAAGAGTCAGACATGATTGTACAACAATCACCACAAAGTGTAATCCCCTCCTCAGATTCTTCTTCCTCTGCTTTCTTACACATATGACTAGACTAATATTTTAATGTGCTATGATGATCATGATGCTGCTGCACAAAAAACCCCCCAAAGCAAAAAACAAAACAAAACTTCAGTATCTTCCCACTTCTAAGATAATAAGGTCCCAAATCCTGGCATTTAAGATTTTCCAAAATCTCGTTCCAACCTACGTCTTCAATTTTATCTTCAGCTACTTTATGCAGTAACCAAACAGGGCACATCATTGTTCCCTGTATCTGTCCTTCTTTCTTGTGTCTCCCTGCCTTGGTTTATGTTATTCTTCATGCCTGGAATAGACTCATAAACTCTTTTCACCTATGATGGCTTATTGGAATCAGTTCTCTCTGACATTTCTGTTCTTTCAAGGCCTGACTCACTCAAAGCACCTTCTACACAATGCCTTCTTGTCCCTTTCCTTTCCCCTAGCTCCCACCACGTACCCAACTAGAAGAAACCTTAGCAGCTGGAATGTAGCGTTTAATAAAATGCTTATTGAATTAAATTGAATTGAGATGCATATAGCTTGGTTGGAAACTTCCCTTTGTGCATTTGTTCATGGAAATGTGGCAGAGTAGAAAGAGAACAGACTCTATACAGGGGTGGGGAACCTGTAGCCTCAAGGCCACATGTGGCCCTCTAGATCCTAAAGTGCAGCCCTTTGACTGAATCCAAACTTCACAGGACAAATGCCCTTAATAAAAGGATTTGTTCTAAACTTAGACTCAGTCAAAAGGCCACACCCAAGGACCTAGAGGGTCACATGCGACCTCAAGGCCACCCCTATGTCTGTAATCAGAGTACTTGTGATTGAGTCCTGACTGATGCTTACTACCTGGGTGACTCTGAGGCAAGTCAATTAACCTTCCTCGGTCTCAGTTTCCTTATCTGTAAAATGAGGAAGTTGGACTATATTCCTTCCAGCTCTAGACCTAGGATTCTATTAGACTGTGAACTCTACAGGGCAAGGATTATGTCTTAAACATCTCTCTAGCTTCCCCAGCTCTGAGCCTAGATCTTTGCTCAGGGCAGATGTAATAAATATTTATCCAATTGAATTAGTCCATGGCCTGGATGATGGGATGAAAATGAATGAATATGGGTCATAAGATGTATGTCTCTTTTCTCTTCCCTCCCATTGGTACCTTTTTCATCCCTTTTCACCTCTACCTTATAGAATACTTCCCTTAAGATGCATCTTAAGCACCATCTTCCACATGAATCATTTCCTGTTCACTCTCCCAATTGCTGATCTCCTCCCTATTTTACTGAATTTGTATTTATTTATGCTTATTTTCTCTACTATTAGAATGTAAGCTCTTTGCCAGTAAAGATTGTTTCATTCTTTGTATTCTTTTCCTTACCTTCCTTGGGTCATACCTTCCTTGGAATATCTACTGTCTTTCTTACCCTTACCTAAAATCCTATCCAATCTCCAAGGCTCTGTAGAGGTCCCACTTTCTTCATTTGCCATTTCTTCTTCTCTGATCACTTAAACCCACTCTTACCTACCCCTCCTGAAGGTTCTACATCACTTAGATCGATAGATTTCTCTATCTATCTATCTATCTATCTATCTATCTATCTATCTATCTATCTATCTATCTATCTATCTATCTATCTATCTACTTACCTACTTACTTTCTTAGCTTTATACAGTTATCCTTTTCACATTGCAGCTTTCCCCTCTGTAGTTTCAATATATTGCAGTCAGCGCAAGAAATTAAATGGGAATTTTTTGAGAGTTTTGCAGAAGCCTCAAATGACACACTAAGACTATTAGATGACACAGAGTTTATATTCAAATATTTAACCCAAATTTTATAGTAAGGTACTATAAACACCCCATAAAAGAAAAAGAAAAAACTTAGACTTCTCTGGTATGAAGGATGGGCCAAAAATATTTATGTGGATTTTCTAGATTGAGGGGATACTGTACCCCTAAACCTTCCCGCCACGTGCAAGGGATAATTGTACTCAATGGCTCTGTAATTGTTTAATAGGGCTCTTAGCTGTGATCCTCTGACTATTTGGTGTCTTCTTTCAGAGAATGTCTGCATGTGAAGGAGAGATTTCATTGAACTGTTTTGCCACAGAGAGAACAAGGATCAGGGAGTTGAAATGTCAGGGAGGCAAATTTAGACTTGATCCCCATGATTGCATTTGCTCTCATGATCACGCAATGAGAAGACTGATCAACTTCAGTCCTGTTACATAGACCAGAAAACCTTCGGGAATGACCGGAACCCAATTCGTTTGATGACACTATCATCAAGATTTCCATGATGATAATGGCCTGGGAAGTGATTGTATTAACCTTGTTCTTACTGAGACTTATTAAGCCAAGAGCATTCATTGTAGGTAGAAAACTACCCAGTTCACAAAATGGGCAAAACCTACCAATTCCTCTTATGAACTAGACTTTGCATCATGGAAAATTAAAACAACTAACATCACCCATGAAAGAAAATTACTGGAGTATTCTTAACCTTATTAGTACTATTTTTTCTACTTGTATATACAGCAAGGATTAGAATTATTTTATGAATGATAAGACATTTATTTCACTATAATCTAATTTTTGCTTCCCCATGTTACCACTATTCCTATTTAGAGTATATTTGAGTAAATTCCTCCCCCCTCCCAAGGGAATTATATAGGACTTGGGGATTGTTCTAACCTCAAATGTTCTACTCATTCTCTTTCTTTGTAACAATAATCATAATTATATTTTAGGGATATTTTCTAACCTAACAGGAAGACACTAGACATCTTTGTATTTGAACAGTTGAAAAGGTTTTTGATGGTTTTTATAAGCATTATAATTTTTATAGAAATGTCCTTAAGTAGTAAATTGCCTGTCACCACAGGACTGTAAGTAAAGTTGAGAGGACTACTTGTCAGGAATGTTATAAAAGAAATTTCTTAATTTGTGATCTGTGACCTCTTAAAATTTTTTTGATAGCTTTTCAATATAATTGGTTTCCTTGGTAACCCTATGCATCTTATTTTTATTTTGTATATTTAAAATATTATTCTGATAAGGTGTTCATGAATTTACTAGATTACCAAAGGGTCTCATGACACACAAAAGGGCTGGATTCTATGTTGTAGAGGGATTTAATATTCAGGTAATTGTGGGCTGGGCAGCTAAGTGGTACTGTGGATAGAGCACCAGACCTGGAATCAGGAAGACCTGTGTTAAAATTTGAACTCAGATACTTTTCTAGCTGTGTGACTCTGAGCAAGTCATTAACCCTATTTGCCTCAGTTTCCTCATCTGGAGAAGGAAATGCCAAACCATTTTGATCTCTTTGTCAAGAAAAACCCAAATGAGGTCATGAAGAGTCAGATATGACTGAACAACAATAACAATAACAATAAAAATTGTTGTGCTAGGTGATCCTAAGGTCTCTTAGCATTCTAGGGCTCTCTGATTGTACAATCACACATTCATTCTTTCATTCATCCATTCAGTAAGTATTAAGTTCCTACTATGCATGTGATCAAATGAGACTATCTTTAAAGTGCTTGGCAAACCTCAAAATGCTTTATAAATGGAAGTTGTCATCATCATCATCACCATCATCATCACCATCATCATCATCATCACCATCATCATCACCATCATCATCATCATCATCATCATCATCATCACCATCATCATCATCATCATCATCATCATCATCATCATCATCATCATCATTGTTATTATCCTTGCTTCTGCTGATCAGCAGTTGGCCTATGAGATGCTCTCAGGCTGTGAACATGACTCTACCTATGATACCCAGGGTATGTCACAGGATGTGTTTCCCTCCCAACATTTTTATCTAGGTGAGAACAGGTTCATGTAAACACTAGAGTCAATACTGAAGGGGAAAGGAAGACACAGCATCTCTTGGTGGGAGAGAAGTAAGGAAAAGAGGCTTTGCTTTGTTGAGTGGGGTGCTCAGTGTATGTATAAGAACATCATGGGAATTTTGGTGGTTGAGTTGGTGGGGTATCTCATTCTTTCACAAAGGTGCTGATGAAGGAATGAAGGGAATAAGCCTTTACAGAGAACCGACCATGTGTTAGGCACTATGCTAGGCATGTTTTTATAAATACTATCTCATCTGACCCTCACAACAACCTTTCAGGATAAGTGCTATTATTATGTCCTTTTTATAGTTGAATAAATTGAGACGAACACAGGTTAACTGACTTGCTCAGGGTCACAGAGCTAGTAGGTGTGTGAGGCTAAATTTGAATTCAGGTCTTCTTGACTCCAGGCCCAGGGACTGATGGAGAAGGGTTGGGGCTTCTAAAGTGAAGGCTTAGAGACATTATCTGGGATTGCCACAGCTCAGAATTGCTTCTGTTCCAGAGATTCCTTTGAGCCTATAGTTAGTAGCTCCTCAGAGTGGAGGTGAGGAGTATGGTGAGGTGATAGCTGGGCAGGAGAATTGGGAGTGGGCAGTGCTATGAGCTTGCAACCCCTCTGGCAGAGCTCTACCTAGGAATTTTTCACCCAAGGACAAGTATGAGAAACTACACCCATGTTTGACTTTAGTTGGAAACAGGGTGGTAGAGAGAACACCACTCTGCGGTGGGGGAGAAACAGACTGTGGTGACATAAGGCAGCGAAGTTGTGGTTTGTCCTTCATTCTCGAAGAGGACTGTGACATCAGGGAGATGATGACATGACTTGCAATTGATTTGGATTTAAGTGAGGGAGGGCCATGCAAAGTCACCAGCCCTACTTTCACCTCTGGAGCCACTTATGTCCAGAGGCCAGATATAGATCAGGAGGACTGGAGAGAGCCCAGGACAGGGACATTAATGCTGAGGGGAAGGATGTGAAGAACTAAGAGGAATGAGGGAGAGTTAGCCATCCCATAGCTTCATATTTTAACTAATTATTCTCACTAGATAATGCCCTATCCACACTCTAAATCAGATGCCCTCTAAATCAACTATAAATGAACATTTTTTAAGTGCTTACTATATACTTGGAACTGTGCTAAGTGCAGGAGATAGCAAAATCAGTACCTGCCCTCAAGGAGCCTACATTATAATATAGAGACATGCATATAAATTGTTACATACAAAATTTTTACAGAGCAGATGGAAATTTACCTTAGAAGGGAAAGCTCTTCAGCACCCTGGATCAAAGCACTGATAACCCCGCCCTAGTTGTGGCTTTGCTGATGCAGTACAGGGACAGAGGGAACAGAGGTATTTGGTAAATGTTGTCCTGGGAGGTTCATAGTATCATAGGATTTTGAGATCAAAGGGAACTTTAGAAACACGTAATACAACTTTCTCAATTAATAAATAAGGAAACTTGAGTGAGGTCCCAATATAGGAAGCAACTTAACCAAGGTCACACAGGTAGTGACCAGACCAGGAGTTGAATTTAGCTACTGAAAACAAATCCTCTTAAAACCAAATGCTCTTTTGAGTCTCAAGACTTTTGACTTGATCTATAAAAAGGATACTACCTATACTCCCCACCCCCTATCCCACTCCATGAAAAAAGGGAATGTGCTGGTGAGCCCACAGCCATTTCCAATCCATACTTGGACTCTTGCCACCAGGTTTCAATCTACTATGGTTCATCTTACTGATGATATTCACTGCCATCCGCCCTGTTCTGGCCACCAGGCGTTGTTCACAGCCAATAGAGTGCATTGGAAAGAACCACTTATTAAATGAAGTGTAGATGCTTGGCAAACCCACCTGGCATAGAAACTCTCTAACTCAGTGCCCACAATCACGAAGGATGCTTCAGCTACCTTCATTATGTACAGCCAGCTCCTGATGACTAAAGAGTTGATTTTACAGCTGGCTTGTGATCCATTTCATCTTAATTCCTTTTTTTGTTACCTAGATTTGGGCATTTCTGGATTCACCAGCACCACCTCCAAAAATTAGACATGATGGAGCGGCAGTCAAAACACTTGGATCCTAATCCTCAATTCATCGCCTACTAGCTGTGTGACTTTGGGCACACTGCTCCTCCTCTCGTTTCCTCAGTTGTTTCATTTGCAAAGTGGGGATCATAAGATTTAGGACTACGTCAGACTTTAGAGATGATCTAGTCTGACTCTCTCATTTCATAGCATGAAGAAATGGAATCCCAGAGAAGGAAAGTGACTTGTCCAAAGTCATATGAAAACTGAGTAGAAGAATAGATTCAAATTCTTTCCACTATTCTATGATGCCCTTAATATACATCATAATCTCTACCCTCATTATATCATAAAATTGCTATTAAGATTAAAGGAGATTATGTGGGTGAAAGTGCTTTGAAAAGTATGAAGTGCTGGGTGGTGCAGTGCATAGAGAGGTAGACCTGGAGTCAGGAAAATTTGAATTCAAATTCAGCCTTGGATACTTATTAGCTATCTGTCCCCTGGACAACTCACTGAGCCTCTCTGTTGGCCTCAGTTTCCTTATCTGTAAAATTGGGAAAATAATTGCTCCTACCTCCAAAGGTTGTTGTGAGGATAAGAAGAGATAATATTTGTAAACTGTTTTGCAAACCTTAAAGTGCTATATAAATGCTAGCTATTGTAATAATGTGAATATGAGGGATTACTATTATCATCATTATCTCTAGTTAAAGATTTGGTTAGAACTTTTGGCTAAAAATGAAATTTAGGGACTGAATGTCAATTTATGCTACTCATAGGTCCTATGTACACTCTGTTTACAGATAATAAGGAGCAGATGACTGTTTTGATCTCCATTTTATTTTTATTTTGCCTGAAAAGATCTAGTTGAAAAGAGTGGAACCAGAAATTATTCCATACAAGTATTTGATGAAAGAACTTGGAAATTTTAATCTGGAGATGAGGACTTGAGGGTGCTAGTGGCGGTAACTAAAAGATTATAGGGTCATAGATTTATGACTGGGTGGGGCTTTGGAGGTCTTCTAGAACAACGCTCTCATTTTACAAATCAGGAAATAGGCTTAGCTTTCTTCAAAAATCTAAAAAACTCTGAAGTTGAAGAGAGATTGCGTTTGTTTGGCTCAGTTCCAGAGAGTGGAACTAGTCTAGAAGCTGCAGAGGGCTAAATTTAAGCTTAATGGAAGAAGAAACTTTCTAATAATCACTGACATCCCCAAAGGGGGATGCCCTCAAAAAGATGGATTCCTTCTCAATAAAAGTGTTCAACCAAAGGCTGAACGACCACTTGGCAAGAATGTTGTGACTTCTGAGGTCCTTTCTAACTCTGAGATTTCGTAATTCTTTTTTTTTTTTGCTTTTTGGAGGGCAATTGGTGTTAAGTGACTTGCCCAAGGTCACACAGCTAGTAAGTGTTGAGTGTCTGAGGCCGGATTTGAACTCAGGTCCTCCTGACTCCAGGGCTGGTGCTCTATTCACTGTGCCACCTAGCTTCCCCAGAGATTTTGTAATTCTTTAAGAAGAGATGCCACAACTCATCCTTATATTAATTCCATATTGCTTTTGGATCTCAGATTTGGGTGTAAGCTATTTAATGCAAAGATTTTTTCCCAATCAATAGCTTTTCTTTTGATTCTGGCTATACTTATTTTGTTTGTACCAAAATATTTAATTTTATATAGCCAAGATTTTATATTTTATCTTTTCTATCTTGTCTTTTTAAAAGTTTCCCTATCTGTAATTGTGAAAGATGTGATGTTATGCTATCCTGTAATTTATGGTATGATTGAATATTTTTGTAAGCATGGATAATTTAGTCAATCAATTATCTGACTCCCACTTAAAGCAAGTGATATGATGTTACAGTCAGATACCTTGTCAAATGAGAACAATCAATCAGAAGCATGAAATAGATGTGAAAAATGCCTAGAAATCAATTAATTATATACTTCAGACAAAACCTGAAAAGTCCTCAGTCAATTTAGAAGTCCTTGAAAGCTATTGAATGAACTGAAATGACAACACAAAGAAAGTATGTTTTTTTTAGTTATTAACATTCCTGGGAATTTTCATTTTGGTGTTTCTTTCAGGGGCGGGGTGGGAAACTGGTTGACAAATGGTTTCTTTCTGTTTTTCCTTTTCCTTCTTGCTTTAAGAGTTCTAGGTAGTCACCTCACTCCTGTTTTAATCCTCACTGTGACCCATTTCCTCTCTCTCCACTAGCTCCACTCCCCTACTTTGCCCATCTTGACCCTTTAGTGAATCAGTACAACTTTCCAGTAGCCTGTATGTTTTGTAAACATCAAAGAGCTATGCTGTATCAATGCTATTACTGAATCCTTTGCCCCTTTGTCCTATCACCAAGCATGCTTTGCCAAACTCCCAGTTCTCAGTTACTCCCACCATCCACCTTCTCATCTCCTTGAATCCTATTCATGTGCAACTGAATGAAGCTGATTGAGTCCATTACAATTTTAGTACAGAAATTTCAACTAGACTCTTCCTGCAACAAGACCTTTTACACCTCCTAAAATGGATTTGCAATCCCACGTCAGTGGGTATTTCCACTTTTAATCCCTCTTCAAGAGTCCCACTACACCTCTTCCCACCTGTCAATTGTGGACCTTTTATCATGTCTTCCCCCACCAGATTGAGGCCATTGGCTGGAGAGGGGAGAGAGAGAGAGAGAGAGAGAGAGAGAGAGAGAGAGAGA
>NW_027185776.1:4222825-4263692 GCF_028583685.1 Petaurus breviceps papuanus | reverse complement strand
ACAGAGAGAGAGAGAGAGACAGAGAGAGACAGAGAGAGAGAGACAGAGACAGAGAGACAGAGAGAGACAGAGACAGAGAGAGAGAGACAGAGAGAGAGAGACAGAGAGAGAGACAGAGAGAGAGAGAGACAGAGAGAGATAGACAGAGAGAGAGAGACAGAGACAGAGAGAGACAGAGAGACAGAGAGAGAGAGAGATCCCTCTTCTCCTTAATGTGATATCAGACATTTTCCCCAAAGATCTCTTTTCCATTTTTATCTCTGAAGGAGAGGTGACTTCTTCACACCAAGACAAATACACCCTTGATTCCTTCCTGTTCTGTTTTTTGCAGGTGATTTTGTCCACTATCATCCCTGTTTTCTCTCTAACTTGTTTTTCATTATCTACTAGCTCATTTTCTGCTGCCTACAAATATGCTCATGTAACTCTCACCCTTAAAAAACCCTCACTTGATTTTACCATTTCTGATAGTTATTGTCCTATGTCTTTCCTCCCCTTGGCTAAATTCCTTGAGAAAATGGTTTGCACTTGATGCCTCCACTTCTCTTCTTAGAGAATATTTTTCAACCCTTTGTGTTATGGTTTTTAACCTCATCATTCAGCTAAAACTCCCAACAGTATTCCATTTGAAAAATCAAATAGGCTTATTTTAGTATTCATCTATCTTGATTTCTCTACAGCCTTTGACAGTGTCAATCACCATCTTCTCCTGGTACTCTTTTCTCTATGGGTTTTTGTGACACTGATTTCTTTCTTTTGATTCTCCCTTTCTGAGTGTTCCTTCTCTGCCTTTTTTTTTAAACATTTATTTATTTATTTTTCATTTTCAACATTCACTTTGGTTTTGGTTTTGGCTTTGGCTTTTTCTTTTTGGAGGGGGGTAATTGGGTAAGTGACTTGGAAGTAAGAGTAATTGGGGTTAAGTGACTTGCCCAAGGTCACACGGCTAGTAAGTGTTAAGTGTCTGAGGCCGAATTTGAACTCAGGTCCTCCTAACTCCAGAGCCAGTGATCTATTTACTGCGCCACCTAGCCACCCCCTTCTCTGTCTTTTTTTGATGAATTTTCATTTATGTCATGCCTTATAAACATCAATTTTTCACAAGACTTTGTCCCAAGTCTTCTTTTCTCCAGTATTCCTTCACTTGGGCTTCCATGATTTCAATGATCACTTCTATACAGATGATTCCTAGACCTATGAACAATTCTAGTCTTTCTCTTGAACTTCATTCTCACATCCCCAGCTGTCTTTTGGGTATCTCAAATTAGAGGTCCCATGACATTTCAAACTCAACATGTTTAAAATAAAACTCATTATCTTCTTCCCCCAATCCCTTCAACCTTCCTCTCTTACCAACTTTCCTAACAGTATTGAGACCCCCACAATGCTCTAGTTACCCAGGCTTGCAAACCCAATCGCATCCTTGACTCTCATCCATCCCACATATCTAATATATTGTCTTTACAACATTTGTTTTTCAGGTCAATTTTTATTGTTCAGTTCATAAATATTCTTCCAAATATGCTTCCAAATTCCCTAGAGTTTGTCTTAAGAATTTTTATGGGTCCATTGCAGATTTTGATTTCTAATTACTCCATCTATCCCAATTCCTTTTGCTAAGGTCCTTTATTGTTTTTGTTTCTGTGCCATTAATTTTTCTTCCAAGTTTTTCACAAATGTTTGAATTTCATTCTCCACTTCTTGCCTTAATTCTTTTTGTTACATCCTCCAATCACTCTTGGAGTACTGGTAGCCATGCCATTCTGTTTTAAGGGGTTTTCATTGTATTTGTTACAGAGTTATTCTCTTCAACTAGAGATTTCTCCTCGCATTTGTTTACCTCATGGTATTCCTCCTGCATACTACATAATGCTGGACTAGGAGTCAGAAAGACCTGAGTTCAAATACTGCCTCAGGCACTTGCTAGCTGTGTGATCCTAGGCAAGTCACTTGACCTCTCAACCTCATTTTAAAAAAAGTTTGTAAAATGGGGATAATATTAGCACCTACCTCACAGAGTTGTTGTGAGGATCAAGTGAAATAACAAATTTAAAGCTCTTTGCAATTATTAGAGAACTATATAAATGTTAACTATTTCATAGAATTTTTAGGAAATTTGCTTATTTCCTCCATCTCTCCAGTGCTTTTTTGGTGAGCACTTCTTCCCCATCCTCATTCTCTTGGTTGTTGTTGGAGTGCTTTCAGTTTATTTTATGCATTTTTAGATGTTCTGATGGCCTGAGCAGAAGCTGAACTTATAAACAATCACCTTGCCAGAAATCTGAATCTCTATATACATTTATGCTGACAAAATATCTATTAATTTTTCTCTTCACATAATCCCCAGTGTGAGTCCTTTTCAGAGAGGGTCTATGGTTTTAAGAATCATGGGGTTATGAAGACAGGAGATGACATGGTCCTTGACCTCAAGTGTTTACAATCTGGAGCTGATTTTCAATCTTTTTTGCAGAAAAAAGTCTGGTCTATGAAAACCTCATAGATTAATTTTATCCAAGCTTTTGAAAAGAGTACAGTTTATCTCAGTAGTAAATACTAATCATTTGGCCAGTTTAGGAACACTCAAGATATGGAAGTAATTACTTAAATTACTTACCTTCTACAGTGTCCCCACTTATGCAGAATGCACTCAGAAAATTGAATTTTTGAGACACATTTGCTTTTTCATTAGCGTATAGGTCACAGATTTAGAGCTGTAGGCACCTTAGAGGCTATTGAATCCAACCCCTTCATTTTACAGATGAGGTAACTGAGGCGAAGAGACATTAAGTGACTTGCTCAGGATGGCATAGTAAGAGTTGGAAAAAAAAAACTTGAATCCTGGTCTTCATCACTCAAAGTCCAATCCCCCTAGGTTCAAATCTTCCCTCTTGACTAATGTGTGACTCTGGACAAGTCACTTAACTTCTCAATTCTCTAGGCACCTCCCTAAAATTAATGTCGCCTCCTATTAGAATGTGAATTCTTTTTTAAAAGCCAATTTTGTTTTCTTTTCAATTCCAATTTTTCTCCCTTCTATTCCCTCCACCCACTCCAATTAAGAAAGCAAGAAATAAAAAATCCATTACAAATATATACAGTCAACCAAAACAAATTCCTGCATTGTTCATGTCCAAAAAATATGCACTCTGTCTGGAGTGGATAATATATTTATTTGTGAGTTTCCTGAAACTGCTGTTGGTTATGGTGCTGATCAGACACCAGAGTTGTTTGCCTTTATAATATTGGTGATATTGTATCAACCATTCTCCTGATTTTGCTCACGTGTCCTTCCATCACTTTATACAAATCTCCATGGTATTTCTGAAATCATCCCCTTCATCATTTCTTACAGCACACTAATATTCCATAACATTTATGTTATTACTTATTCATTCATTCCCCCATTGATGGACATTTGCAGTTTCTAACTATTTGCAACAATTAAAAGAGATTGCTATATCTAGATCATTTTCCTCCTTCTTTGATGTCTTTAGGATATAGACTTATGTATTGCCAGGTCAAAAGTTTTGCACAGTTTGATGCATTTGGGGGAATTTTTCCAAATTGCTTTCCAGAATAATTGGACTAGTTCACAACTTCATCACCAATCCATTAGTGTACTGGTTTTCTCATATCCCCTCTAGCATTTTTCTTTTTTGTTATCAGACAATCTGAACAGGTGAAGCGACTCCTAAGAGTTGTTTTAATTTTCATTTCTCTAATTAGTGACAGAGCATTTTTTTCATAAAACTATTGATAGTTTGGATTTTTTTCTCTGACAACTGTCTATTCCAATCCTTTGACCACTTACCAATTGGAGAATGACTTATTCTTATTACTTTGATTTATTTCTCTATATATCTTAGAAATGAGATCTTTAGCAGAGAAACCTGAAGCAAAGATATTTTCCCTTAATTTCTAGCTCCTTTTTTCATATTAGCTGCACTGATTTTGTGTGGAAAACCTTTTTAGTTTTATACAATTAAAATCATCCATTTTAACTTTTGTCAATCTCTTTCTTATTTAGTTCTGAACTCTTCTCTTATCCATAGACATGACATGTGATTTTTTTTCTCTTTTTGGAGGGGGGAAGGCAAGGCAATTGGGGTTAAGTGACTTGCTCAAGGTCTCACAGCTAGTAAGTGTATCGAGTATCTGAGACAGGATTTGAACTCAGTTCCTCTTGATTCTAGGGCTGGTGCTCCATTCACTGTGCCACTTAGCTGCCCCAACATGTGTCTTTATGTATAAATCCTGTATCAATTTGGTATTAGTATACACTTTGAGATGTTGTTCTATGCCTAGTTTCTTACAGTTTTCTGTATAATTTTTGTCAAATAGTACATTTTTACTCCAGTAACTCAGATATTTGAATTTATAAAACACTAGACTACTGTGCTTGCTTGTTTTTGTATATTTTATACTGAATGTTTTACTAATCCACCTTTCTAGTTCTTAACCAATACCAAATTGTTTTGATGAATATAATTTTTAATAGTTTGAGATGTGGTATTGCTAGACCTTTCCTACTTTTCCCCCTATTATTTCCCTTGATATTTCTGACTTTCTGTTCTTCCAGATGAATTTGTTATTATTTTTTACTAGCTGTAAGTAATCCTCTGATAGTTTGGTATGGCACTGAATAGGTAAATTAACTTAAGGAGTATTATAATTTTTTATCATATTGGCTCAGACTACTTATGAAATATTAATATTTCACCAATTAATTATTTAGATTTCTTTTTATTTATGTGGAGTGTTATGGATCTGTGTTTATAAGTTCCTATGTGTGTCTTGGCAAGTAGACTTCCAAGTATTTAATACTGTCTGTGGTTAAGTGGAATTTATATTTATCTCTTCCTGTTGGATCTTGTTAGTAATATACAGAAATGAGGATGATTTGTGTACACTTATTTTACATCCTAAAACTTTGCTGGAGTTGTTAATTGTTTCAATTAGTTTTTTAGTTGACTCTCTAGGATTCTCTAATTAAACCATCATATCATCTGCAATAGTGATAATTTTGTTTCTTATTTGCCTGTGCTTATTCCTTGAGTTTCTTTTTTTAAAAAAAAATTTCCTCTTCAATTTATTTATTGATTTTTAGTTTTCAACATTCATGCCCATGAGACTTTGAGTTACAAATTTTCTCCCCATCTTTCCCTTACTGCCACCCTAAAATAGCGAGCCTGCTAAATACCCCTTCCTCCAATCTCTTCTCTCTTATATTCTCCCCCATAACCCCCTAACTTTCCAAGACGGCAAGATGGATTTCTATACCCCAGTGCCTGTGTATATTATTTCCCAATTGCATGCAAAAAACAATTTTTTAACATGTATTTTTTTATTTTTTCAAATGCTTTATAAACTTTTGATTTACATCATTCATTTCTGCCACATTTTGAGTTACAAATGTTTTCCCCATTTTTCCCCTACCCACCACCCCAAAAAAGCAATCCCACAGGATATCCCCTCCTCCACTCTGCTCTCTCCCATATCTTCTCCCATACCCTCTTCGACTTTTCCAGTAGGGCATGGTGGATCTCTATGCCCCATTGCCTGTATATCTTATTTCCCAATTACATGTAAAATAGTATTATATTATAGTATATATCTATATAATTTTAAACATTTGATTTTAAAACTTTGAATTCCAGATTCATTGCCTTCCTCCCTTGTCACCCACCCTTACTGGGAAGATAAGCAGTTCAGTATAGGTTGTACATGTGTAGCTAATGCAAAACATTAACATAGTAGATATATTGTAAAAGACTGACTATATTTCCCTCCCTCCTATCCCACCTCCCACTTTTCCTATTCTCTACTTTGATCCCTTCCCTTTTCAAAAGTGGGTGCTTCCAACTTCCCTGCCCCCCAGCCTGCCCTCCCTTCCATCATTCCCCCCTCATTCCCTTCCCCCCTACTCTCCTGTAGGGTGACATACCCTATTTAGTGTGTATGTGATTTTATCCCTAAGCCAAATTCATTGAGAATAGGGTTGACTCATTCCTTTTTACCTTCCTGTTCTTGCCCTCCATTGTAACAGTTTTCCCTTGCCTCTTCTATATGAAATGGTTTACCCCATTGTGTCTCTCCCCATCTCCTCTCATTATATTCCTCTCTCACCCCTTTTTAAAATAGTCATTTTATTATGATTTTTTAAGCAATTGGGGTTAAGTAACTTGCTCAAGGTTACATGGCCAGTTTTATTTCTGGGTGTGGTGCTAAGTATCTGAGCCCGGATTTGATCCCAGGTCATCCCAACTCTGGGGCCGGTGCTTTTACTCACTGAGCCACCTGGCCACTCCTCCTCTCTCCTCTTAATTTCACCTTTTAAGTATCATCCCTTCCTATTAAATTGATACTGTGCCCTCTATCTATGTATACCTGTAAACATATATACACGCATTCACATATGTATTGATACGCCCGTATACCCTCTGATGCAGACATATATGTGTGTGTGTGCATTTCTATTCCCTTCAACTATTTTCATACTTGAGAAAAGTTTCATTAGTTACAATTATCTTTTTTCCATGTAGGAATGTTAATAGTTCAACTTTGATAAGTGGCTTATGATTTCTTTTCCCTGTTCATGCTTCCCTTCCTTCTTGTATCTGAATGTCAAATTTTCTATTCAACTCTGGTTTTTGAGCAAGAATACTTGAAAGTCCTGTATTCCACTGAATGACCATATTTTCCCCTGAAACATGATACTCAGTTTTGCTGGGTAGGTGATTCTTGGTTTTAATCCCAGCTCCTTTGCCCTCTGGAATATCATAATTCAGGCCCTTCGATTCCTCAGTGTAGAATCTGCCAGATCCTGTGTTATCCTGATTGTGTTTCCACAGTATTCAAATTGTTTCTTCCTGGCTGCTTGTAATATTCTCTCCTTGATCTGGGAATTCTGGAACCTGGGTATAATATTCCTTAGAGTTTTCTTTTTGGGATCTTTTTCAGAAGGTGATTGGTGGATTCTTTCAATCTCTATTTTGTCTTCTGGTTCTAAAATATCAGGGCAATTTTCCTTGAGAATTTCTTGAAGGATGATTTCCAGGTTCTTTCTTTGATCATGGTTTTTAGGTAGTCCAATAATTTTAAATTATCTCTCCTGGATCTATTTTCCAGGTCAGTGGTTTTTCCCATGAGATATTTCACATTGCCTTCTATTCTTTCATTTGCTTGGATGTGTTTAACAGCATCTTTATTACTCCTCAAGTCACTAGCTTACCTTTGGTCCATTCTAAATCTGAGGGAATGATTCTCCTCAGTGAGCTTTTGAGATTCTTTTTCCATCTGGCAAATTTGGCTTTTTAAGGCATTCCTCTCCTCATTGCCTTTTTGATCATCTTTTGCCATTTGAGTTAGTCTGTTAATCTGGGATCTTTTTCAAGATGCAATTGATGAATTCTTTCAATTTCTATTTTGCCCTTTGGTTGTAGAATATCAGGACAATTTTCCTTGAGAAATCTTTGAAAGATGGTGTCTAGGCTCTTTTTTTTTTGATTATGGCTTTAGGGTAGTCCAAAAAATTTTAAATTATCTCTCCTGGATCTATTTTCCAATTCAGTGGTTTTTCTAATGAGATATTTCACATTGCTGGTGATTCACTCTCCAGAAGTCTGCTCTGGCTACTGCTGGTCAGGGCTGCCCCAGAACAAGAACCCCATGGCTCATGTGGTACTGTGCTCGGCTCCCAGCCCAGTGTGATAGACCCTTCCTGTCGGCCTGCTGTGCTGCCTTTAGTGAGAGATTTGTTTCTCTCTTTCACTTTGTGGGTTCTGTAGCTCTAAAATTTGTTTAGATGTATTTTTTTTACATGTATTGGAGGTGGTGGGAGCTGGAGCCATGCATAAGTCTTGTTTTTAGTCCACTGTCTTGGCTCCAACCCCTCCTGTTCCTTGAGGTTCTTGTCTTATTCTGGTAGCTGGTAATTCTAGTATTATATTGAAGAGTGATGGTGATAATGGACATCCTTGATATACCCCTGATTTTATTGGAAAGATCTCTAGTTGATACCCAGTATAGATAATGCTGGCTTTTAATTTTAGATAGATGCTGCATATCATTTTGAGGAATGCTTTGGTTATTCCTATGCTTTCTAGTATTTTTAACAGGAATTGGTATTATCTTGTGAAAAAAAAATTTTTCTGCACCTATCTATTTTTCTACACTTAAGATGTCATATGATTTTGTTGTTTTTTATTAATATGGCCAATTATGTTCATACTTTTCTTAATATTGAACCAGCCTTGTAATTCCTGGTGTAAATCTAGCTTATGTATAGTGTACAATTTTTGTGATATTGTACTCTATATGGTAATATTTATTTATAATTTTTGCATTAATATTCATTAGGGATATTGGTATATAGTTTTCTTTCACTATTTTGATTCTTTCTGGCTTAGATGTCAGGATGATATTTATGCCATAGAAGTAATATTTCCCATTCTTTCAGTTGATGTACTAAAATTAATTTTTCTTGAAATATGTGGTAGAAATGTGTGGTAGAAATCCATCTGGTTTCAAGACTTTTTTGTTTGGGAATTCATTTATGGCTTGCTTAATTTCTTTTTCTAAGATAGGGTTATTTGATTTATTATTTTCTGTTCTATTTAACTAGTCAATTTATATTTTTGCAAATATCAATCTATTTCATATATATTGTCAGTTTTATTGGCAGATGGTGGGACAAAATAGCACCTAATATTTTCTTTTATTTCTTCTTCATTGGTTGTGAATTTGCTTTTTCACTGTTCAGTACTGGTAATTTAGTATTCCTCTTTTTAAAAAATGAAGTTGGCCAATGCCTTACTTAGTTTACTGTTTTCTTCTTCCCTCAAACTGGTTCCTAGCTTTATTATTACTATCTCTTCCTCTTCCTCTCCCTCTTCTTCCTTCCTTCCTTCCTAGTTAATTTCTTCTTTGATTTTCAGAATTTCTATTTTCTTTTTTCATTGGCTTGCAAAAATTTTGTTGACTTTACTGTTTTTTAAAACTGTGTTCCTAATTGTAATGCCATGCACAGAAGCTTTCCAGAAGAACTGCTACTGTGAACAGTTTTTTTTAAGGTTCTGATTACTCAGTATAGTGATCACTCTATTCCATAACAAAAGCAAAACATCCATAGAAAATCAAGGTACAGCATAATTCAAAATACAACATTCACCATATTTCAACTTATCACAGAAAATCACAATATAATATTCACAACATAATCTCAAAGTAAAATAGTCATTCATTCTTAAGTTAATTCAATCAGTCACTTATCAGTAGTATCAAAGTACACAGTCAAAGTCTTCCACTCTTGGGGCAAAGTCTTGATTAACTTAGTCACTTATCAGTAGTCTCAAAGTCTTCCACACTTGGGGCAAAGTCTTGATTAACTCAATCAGTAACTAATAGGTAACAATAGTCAAAGTACTCAAAGTACAATCAGTCACTTATTCAGTAAAGTCTTACTAAGTATCATACACAAAATCCTACACCCCTTAGGTCACTAGTAAACTATAATTTCATAATTACTCAGTACCCAAAGAGAGTTCTTTTCTTCATCTTGACTTGGGGCCTGTTCTCAGATTCCCTGGATCCCCTTCCATGGTCCCTGATTCTACCTAGGTTCAATGGCAGACAGCTCCCAGTTTCCTGACCAGCTCTCTGGGGAGGTACTGCTCCACACTGGGGTTCACAGGGTCTGGTCCATGTCAGCTCTTTCACCATTTCTGTTCCAAGGAATTCAAGGCTCAACCAAGCCACAAACAAAGTCTCAGCACCCTGGTCATGCTTCAGTCACCTGGCCTCCTGGCTCTGGGCTCTGGGCTCCTGGGCTCCTGGGATCCCGTTCAGAAGAAGCTCCACCACCACAAGTTTTCAGGACTCAGTTCTCCATTCTTCTGTAGCTGCTCTGCCACCAGATCTTGGTCTCAAGGAAATTCTGACTGTGCCTCTCTGGGGCTTTTCTTATATAAACAGTATTACCTACTTCACTTCCTTCAGCCAACCTCTTCCTGTTATGTCAGTTAACAGGAGACAGGAGTTCATACCTTCTGTTCCCCCAATCAGAGGCTTGATTACTAATTGTTAAGTACCTGCTACTTTTGCCAACACAAAGGGATCTTCAAATTCAAAATTACATTACTATTACACTAATTCATTGATTTGTGCTTTCTCTTGCTTATTGATGAAAATGTTTAGAAAGATGAATTTTCCCTTGAGTACTGCTTTAGCTGCACATCAAAAATTCAGGTTGTCATTGTCTTTAAAAAAATTATTAATCATTTCTATGATTTGTTATTTGATCCATTTATTCTTTAGAATTAAACTTATTTAGTTTTCAATTAATTTTTAATTTGATTCAAAGCCTCTTTATTGAGTGATTTTTATAATATTATGGTTTGGTAAAAGAAATATATTTGTTTTTCTGCATTTTTCATGAGGTTTTCAATGCCCTAATGTTTGTGAAGGCATAATGCACATCTGAAAAATAGGTATATTCTTTCCCATTAATATTCAATATTCTCCAGAGGTCTATCATATGTAACTTCTCAAAAATTCTTTTCAGGTTCTTAAATTTTTTTGTTCATTTTTTTTGAGAGTTTAGATTTATCTACATCTCAAAGAGGAATGTTGAAATTCTCCCTGTAATTAATTTAACTTTTCCTTTAGGAATTTGGATATTATGCCATTTGGTACATATATATCTAGTGCTTGTATTAATTCATTACCTCTGATACCTTTTTAGCAAAATAGGATTTCATTATTTATCTAGTTTAAATATGCTTATTTTTAATGTTTTGTCTGAGATCGCAGTTGCTGCTCCTTCTTTTTCTACTTCAGCTGAATCACAATATATTTTGCTCCAGTCCCTTATGTTAACACTCCATGTATCTTCCTGTTTCAAGTATGTTTCTTGTAAACAGTTTATCATTGGATGCTAGTTTCTAATCCATTCTGCTTTCCTCTTTTTTTAAATGAGTAAGTTCATTCTATTTATATTCACAGTTATGATTGTTAATTGTGTATTTTCCTCCATCCTATTATTTTCTTTTATTTTTCTTTCTCTTTTTTCTCTGACCCTCTTTAAGAGTTTATTTTGCTTCTAAAGAATCCCTCCCTTAATCTACCTTCCCTTTTAATCATCTCACCCCCATTTCCCTTCACTCATTCCCCTCCTGTTTCCATAATGGGTGAAATATATTTCTATACCCTACTCTATGTGTGTGTGTGTGTGTGTGTGTATGAATTATTTCCTCATTTTATCAGTTCCAATAAGAATGAAGTTCACGTGTCACCCACTCATTCCACGCCCCCCACAACAACTCCTTCATCCTTGTGTTGACTTCTACTTTTGTACCCAATTAATGAGATGTCATTTTCCCCATGCTTCTTGTTTCTCCTTCTTTCCTTCTCTCATTCTTCTTCCTCACACTTTCTATTTTTCTCTTAAGATAAATAAAACCTAGCAGAATCACTCCCAGACTCTAATTGTGTGTTTAAATCTAGTGTCTAGTTAGATTTCCTTGACCCTTGATGAGAGTTCTGAGGGTAAATATGTATATCATTTCCCCATATAAGAATGTAAACTTGTTTAGTCTTTTATAATAGCTCACTCATGTTTAGCTTTTTATATTTCTCTTGAATATCTGTTTATATGTTAGATTTTCTGCTCAACTGTGCTCTTTTCCTCAGGAATATTTGAAAGTCCTCTAGTTCATTAGTGGTGCATTTTCCCCTCATATTTCCTCTGCATAACTTAGTTTTGCTAGATGAATTATTTTTGGTTGTTAGCCTAGATCTTTTGTAGTTCCTCAATACTTAAGTTCTTTCCCCTGTCTGGTGCTTTGCTTCTGAACTTAGGTAACATTAAGCTGAAGATGCTAAGTCCTGGGATAAAATTGCTAGACCCCATAGATAGCAACCAGAATTTGTTGAGCCCCCACCATAGCATTTGGTTTATTTTGCTCTTACGAACATAACTCACTTTACTTGTCTTGGGGTTATTTATGTCTGTATTTCCTATTTGACTTTAAGCTTTTGAGGGTATGAACTGCATCTCAATTTAATTAAATTCAACAAACATCATGTGCCTGTTACATGATGCAAAGCACTTTACAAAGTCTTGGGCATGAAAATAAAAAAATAGCATAATTCCTGCCTTCAAGGGGAGGTTTACATTTTTCCCTAGTTTTCTTAAGGAATTATATTAGTGAATATAGTAACAATTGTGTTATACTTACTTTACACACACATACACACACACACACACCTCACAGTGGATAGAGTGCTGGCCCTAGAGTCAGATAGACCTGAGTGCAAATCCAGCCTCAGATACTTGTTATGAGATTCTGGGTAAGTCACTTAACCCTGTTTGTCTCAGTTTCTTCATCTATAAAATAAGTTGGAGAAGGAAATGGCAAAACATTCCAATATCTTTGGCAAGAAAACTAAAATAAGGTCATGAAGAATTGGACACAATTAATTGACTTAATGTATATGTATGTATGCACATATATATGTTATATATGTATGTATGTATGTATGTATTCCCTAGTATCTAGCACAGGGCTTTGAACATAGTAAGTAAATGTTTACTAAAAAAAATAATGAATGAATGGATTCTGCAATTCTGCCTAGCTGATATTAGTTAAATTTATTCATTGATGTAAATTTAGATTTGGTCCCAAGGGTGGACCCTGGGTTGAAGATCCACTCCTGGGGCTTTTCTTGGATGAAATGGCTTAAAATGTACCTACAATTAAGTGTAAAATAGCCAGATACCTTTGTCTACATCCTGGAACCACAAAGTTTTTCAAATGGGAAAGAGCCCAGAAACTTCATTATTTACATACCAAACCTGAATGAACCAGTGATAGATGTAATGTGACTTCACCAGATCTTATGGGTAAAGGCTTGTTATTGCTTAAAGGCTGAAAAACTGGTGTCCTAGAACCTGTCAGGGAGAAACACTATATTTATTTAAATACCAAGATAAGATCATCAGCTACAGAGAGTGGCAGTGAAGACTGTCAAGCCCAGAAGTCCTAAGAGCAAGGTCAAAATTGGCAAGTATAACAAAGGTGTATCTACTTAACCCTTATGGGTAGACAGGACCAGTGAATGGAAGTTCTAGGGAGGCAGACTTGGGTTCAACCTAAGAAGAAATTCCTGACAATTGGCACCATCCCTCAAAAATGGATTGCTTCAAACGACGATAAACTCTCACACTAAAGGTTTTCAAGTGATGAATGTTTGACTACCTTTGCGGGGATGTAGTGGGGGGAATTCATCCTTTAGGTAAGGCTTAGCTAGGAGATCTCTGATATCTGTGAGATTCGATGATTCATAGACAAGTAAAGTAGGCACCTGTTTGTACAGTTAGTAAACAAGTACTTATAAGTGCTAGAGATACAAAGAAAGATAAACGATAGTCCTTGGCATGGAGGAGTTAATAATCTAATGGAGGAACTCACAAACTTTAGCACCATCAGAAAGGCTTCCTTTCACCCATCTTCAATTGCTTTTGCCACAGTTTGGCTTATACTCCAAATTCTAATATTGGCAAGTCATTCCTTTAGTTTGAGACTTTTCCCTCTACTAAAATGCAAGCATCCCTGGGATAGCACTCACATTTAGTCTTTAGTCATTTACATCTGAAGATACATCCAAGTCTTTTCCTAAAGGAGTTTTTTATTTTTTTTAGAGAGAACAACAGGATAATTGGGTTCCTAATGCCCGGGGGTTGGAATATCACTGGTAGAAAGACATGTGCAAAAAGGTGAGTGGGGGCAGGTACCAAAGTTAAACTTTGCTTACTCCATGGTGTTGCCAAGGAGAGGGAGAAATTCCAAATGTTGGAAGCAGTTTCTTTCTAATTACCTAAATCTTACCTATCCCTGAAGGCTCCACTGGGGTTCCTGTTCTTCCAGCCTATTCATTGTTACTGCAGCTTCAGTTTTAATAGCTGTAAAATGAATGTATGTAACATGGGCTGGAATGAAGAAGGATGACAGATTTCTTCATTCATGTTCTCATTCATTTACTTCTCAAGCACATCACTAGTCTGGGTGTTTAGAATGGATATAAGAGGGTAAAACATGATTGCTACCCTCTTAAATTTTAGTCGAACAGAAAAGACAGACATGCAAAAAATTAAGGGCAGTTTCTGTTATATGATAAAGGAAAAGATATTGGAGTGGTTTGCTATTCCCTTCTCTAGCTTGTTTTACAGATGAGGAAATTGAGGCAAACAGGGTGAAGTGACTTCCCTAGGGTCATACAGCTAGTAAATGTCTGATACCAGATTGAACTCAGGTCTTCCTGAATCCAGGCCTGGAACTGTGAGCTAGAGTAGTCAGGCAAAAGAGAATTTAGAGCTAGAATTTTCTGGGTGTTATTCAGATAGACACATGACTCAGCAAACTACCTTCTTAGTTGGAAGAACATCATGGGCCTTGGCTTGAAGGATGGAATGAGTATGGGAGACAATGAAGAGACTAATTTGGCAGAGGTTTGGATAGAGAGGTAGTAGGGGATAATAATCAAAAGGTATGTTGGAGCCATATTGTGGAGGATTCTGAAAATCCAGGCAGAAGTAGTTGGGCTTTATCCTTTAAGTGAAAGAGAGCGATTAGAGGGCTTTGAACTGTGGAATGATGTGATTATACAGGTGCATTAAGAAGATTAATCTGGCAGCATGGGAAGGATGAATTGGAGGGTGAAGAGAGTAAAGTATCCAGAGAAGGACAAACAGTTGGTGAACAGCCTTGAGTTTATGCTATTTGAGGATTGATTGAAAGAACTGGAGATGTAACTGGAGATGACTGAGAGAATTCATAGGAATCTTTGATTTATTGCTAGAAGGGAATTTAAAGGTCATCTAGTCTAACCCCCTATTTTAGAGATCCCTCACAGAAGCCCAAATTGGTGAAATGACTTACCCAAGGGTTTGTTCAATCTGCTACTCTTTATACACTAGACCAGGATTTCTTAAACTTTTTCCACTTACAGGCCCTTTTTGTATTTTGGCAGCCTTCCTTGGTGTTGCATAACCTGAAGGCATGCGCAGTACAAAGTGCGCATGCTTTGTGTTCAGAACCAAGGCTGCAGTGAAGTTACCAGATACAACACAGACAAGTGCTTCCAGAAACACCTCAAATTTATTATACATTTGATTTTTAATTAATTTTTTGGTCATTCCACATTCAGAAACCTTTTACTGTTGCCAAGTTTTTCACAACCCCATAAGGGGTCTTGACTCATAGTATAAGAAGTGCTGCACTAGACTGTAACTCTACATCAATGGGTTGACCTAGTCTTCCTGGACCAAACAAGTGTTCAATTTCGTTGCCTCTTAGACAAAAAACTAGCATAGTGTATGTACAGAGCAGGTACCTTCCTAAATGTTGCTTCTGATACACCAGGGTCCCACAGGTAGTATGTATCTAAGCCCACTGTCTCCAAATTCAGAACTTCCTTGTTTATACCCTATGACCCCACGGTAGCTATTAAAGAGTACCTTCTCTATTTGAAATATTCTTCTTCCTTCTCTATGTGTCTTGGACTCTCTAATTCCCTTTGAAACTTAGTACAAATGTTACTTCCTACAAGGGAGAGACTTCTTTATTCATATCCCTCCCACCAAAGTTGTTAATGCTGTCCCTTTTCAAAAATCTCTTTGTATTTAATTTGCATGTATTTCCCCTTTACTTTTCCTTGTAAGTGTTGTTCCTTCTGGTAAAATGTAAATGCCTTGAAGGCAGGGACCACATCCCTTTTTGCCTTAAAATCCATAATGGGTGTAGTTCAGTGCCTGGTAAGTAGTAAGAACTTAATAAATGCCTGTTGAATTGAATTGCAATAAAGCATTTGAAGAGCTGGCACATGGAAAAGGAATTCTGCTTGGCTCCAAAGAATGAGTGATGGGCAGAAGTTCAAAACAGGCAAGTTTGAACTAAAAAATGAAAAGCTTTGTGACATTAGAACTTTCCCAAAGTGGAATGCAGACTGGGTTTGCACTCACTGGAGTGGCAAAGACCTCATGACTATTTCTTCTTACTACATCAAGTGAGATGGTAGAAAAAGCAATAAAATTCTTATTTCTCTATATAAACAAACACAATGAACACAGCAGCCCAGGGTTCAGTAAATCCAAGAACATATACTGCTGAGGGAAAGACTCTCTCTATTTGACAAGAGTTGCTGGGAAAACTGGAAAGTAGTCAGGCAGAAAATAGCCTAGATCCTCATCCTAAAACATGCACAATAAGCTCTGAATGGATAAATGAATTAAATTTGCAGAGATACATCATAATAAAATTAGGCAAAACAGGAGGTACCTTTCAGTACTCTGGCTGGAAGGAGAAATTAGCCACTCTCAAATGATGGACACACTTTATTTCCAGTTCTTTGCTGCCACAAATAGTATTGCTACAAATACATGGTGTCCCAAAAGTCTTAATGAAGTTTTATTGACTGGGTTTTAAATTTTAGTAGCTTCAAACTGTACTAAACTTTTGGGATATCCTGTATTTTGGTTAAATGTTGCATCTTCCTTTTTTTGTCTTCAATCCATTAAATTGGTAAATGATTTAAAATGGAAACAATAAATATTAAAGGGGTTATGAAAAGACAGGTATATTAATATATTGTTGGTGAAGCCATGAATTAATGTGATTTTTGGTAAACAATTTGCAATTATGTAGGAAAAGTCACTAAATTTCTCATGCCATTTGTCCTAACAATTCCACTAATGGCCATATATGTTAAGGAGGTTGAGGACAAAAAGAAAGATTGAACATTTACCAGTATGTGTGAAAAAACAAATATGAAGAATTGAGAGAAATAAGAAGACTGAGATGAAATGATGCAGAGTAGGGAAAAAAAATCCTTCTGGAAAACTATATATACAATGGTAACAATAAAGAAACCAAAAGCAAGACGAAAAGGCAGTTGGTCTCAAATTAAATGCAATGAACCTTGAGAATAGATTATGAGACACCCTTCTGTCCTCCAAGTTAAGAAGTGGAGAAGGTGCTCTGTTGGTGGAGTTGTGAACTGATTCAATCATTCTGTAGAGCAATTTGGAGCTATGCATACCCTTTGACTTAGCAGTACCACTACTAGGTCTGTATCCCAAAAGAGATAAAAAACCAAAAAGGAAAAGGACCTGTATGTACAAAAATATTTGTAGTACCTATTTTCTGGGGGCAAAGAATTAGAAATTGAGGGCATGCTCAGTAATTGGGGAATGGCTGAATAAGTTGTAGTATGTCATTATGATGGAATAGTATTGTATTATAAGAAGTGGTGAACAGGATGCTTTAAGAAAAACCTGGAAAGACTTTCATGAGCTGACACAAAATGAAATGTACTGTGTACAAAGTAATAGCAATATTGTAAGATAATCAGCTGTGAATGACTTAGCTATTCTCAGCAATACAATGATCTAAGACAATTTTGAAGGACTTATGATGAAAAAAGCTATCCATCCCCAGAGAAAGAATTGATGGTATCTGAATACATACTAAAGCATACTTTAAAAAACTTTATTTTTCTTGATTTTTTTGCCTATGTTTTCTTTCACAACATGATGATTATGGATATGTTTTGCATGACAGCACATATACAACTTACATTGAATCATCTGTCTTCTCAATGACAGTAAGTGGGAAGGGAGAGAATTTGGAACTCAAAATTTTAAAAAATTAATGTTAAAAATTGTTTTTGCAAGGAACTAGTGAAAAATGATATATTAAATAAAAGAGGAAAAAAGAAGTGGAGAAGGACAGGTGTGGTTATTACTATATGCTTTCAGATGCAATTGCCATATTGATCAATTTTGCTTTTCCATTTCTTTTGACTACCAGAGAGGATTAAATGGGAGAAGGGCAGTTCATGAAATAACTGAGCTCTAAACACAAGCAGACATCCGTTAAACTTTAAAAAGCAAACTAAAAAAACCTTCAGTGTCCTAAGATCTCTCTAACTCTAACATAATATGTTCAAAATTGTATATTCCCAATTCTTTTCCAATTTGATCTCATAATTCTAGGAGTGTATCATGTGAAATTTATTTAGCCCCCACCTCCAAAGGCAGATTCCTAGACAAAGCAAATAATAGGAGAGGCAGAAATAATAATATTTCCCATAGGCTCACAGCCTGTATTCCCTTAAGCTAGTCCACTTTTTAAACAGATAACATATATTCCCAGCTGCACAAAATGCTATTAAACTTTCCTGAAGCCTGTCAAATGTCAAGTTATTTCCTTACTGGCTCCTTTTCCCAAGACAGAGGGCACAGTCCTCTAACTCCTGTTGAATCTCTACATCAGTGACAAGAGGCTGTCACCCACAGAGAGGAGTTAGCTTTCCCAGGGGCTCAGGTCACTCTTCTCCACAGGATGTGACCAATCGACTTAAACAGATGGTACAAGTGTGTCCCTCCAGAAGCAGCTGGGGGTCAAAGGGCACCTTGTCTTCTGAAGAGTACTGCTTGACTTGACAAATAGCTCAGAAACAAATGACACAGGGCCAGACACCAAAACAACTAGACGAGAATAAGAATTCACAACCATAAGAAGCATTCTGACTAGATTCAAACTCTGAAAATTAAAGATGAAAGAGCCCTTGGAATCATGGGTGCAGAGAGACTCCTTACTAGAAAGGACATATAATGTTATATAACTGGAATGGATGCCCTGCTCTCATCCCTCATTTTGTACCTGAGGAAACAATGGTCTAGGGACTTGTCCAAGGTCATAGAGCAACTTCAAGTTGATAGCTGAGCCACAACTAGAACCCAGGGCTCCCGGGCCCCAGTGGAGTGTTTATAGGATCATAGATAGAGAAATGGAAGGGATCTTGGAGATCACCTAGTCAAATCTCCTCTTTTTTTTTTTTCTTTTTGGAGGGGAAAGGGCAGGGCAATTGGGGTTAAGTGACTTGCCCAAGGTCACACGGATAGTTTTTTGTGTGTGTGTGTTAAGTGTCGGAGGCCGGATTTAAACTCAGGTCCTCCTGCTCTATTCACTGCGCCACCTAGCCGCCCCTCAATCTCCTCTTTTTAAGCAACGAGGAAACACATGCCCAGTGAGGTTGTCACCTGTCCAGGGTCACCCAGTTAGCAGGTAGCAGAGCCTGGATTAGAACCCAGGTCACTAACTCCAAATCCCACATTCTTTCAACTATAACATGCTGCTCTTTAGGTCCTGTTTTATATTGAGTTTTAAGTCTCTGTGCAGATCACTCCATACATATTTCCCCATCTCTAGTCTTTCTCTTGAGTTCTGGGCCTTTGCCACTTTCACCAAGGTAGGTAGGTACCTGTTGGATATTTCTAGTGGGATATACTATAGCTATCATATATATATATATATATATATATATATATACATATATATATATAAAACACGTGTGTGTATATCATATATCTGTATATATCATGTATACAATAATATATACAATATATAACACAACATATAATATATACAAAACATAATATACACAATATATAATATATACATAAAATTCTATGTATATTACTTATAGTACATATATAATTTATACATATATATGGAGAGAGACAAAGACAGAAAGAGAGAGAGAATGAGAATGAAAGGGAAAGGTCCAGCAGTATTATATATAAGTATATAAAATATTTATCTGTAGTTTATCTTATCTATCTGATTTTCTGAGACTTATGTGTTGTCTCCCTTGACTAGAGTAAGCTCTTTGAGGGCAGGGGCTGCCCAGGTTTTTTATGCATATCCCCAGGGCTCAGTACAGTGCCCAGCATGTAGTAAGTGCCAGATAAATCCTTTTTACACTCATTGATCTTGAATTCAGCATTTTCAAGATGGAATTATCTTCTGCCATCAACCCATTTATCTTCCAAACTTCTCTTTTTCTTTAGAGGATGCCAAAAGCCTTCCAGTAATTCAGGTTTGCAGCCTCAAAGTTATCTTTGCTTCTTCTCTTCCCTTCATATCCAAAAATCTAAGTAGTTGCCAAGTCTTGTCAAGTTCATAAAAGCAAAAATTCTTGTGTCTGTCCCTTTATTTACCTGAACTCAGTATGCTATCATCTACATCCATATCTTTGCAAAAGCTATCCCCCCTTCTTGAAATGTGCTTATTTCTTTACCTTTGTCTCTTAGAAATCCTATGTGCCTTCAAGGTTTAACTGATAACCTACTCTATAGGAACTCTTTCCTGAACTTGCTATGGGATCTTTGTACCTTTTTTTTTTTTTCCTGAGACAGCTAGGCATCAAAGTAGATAGAACATAAGACCCGGAACAAGAGGACCTGAGTTCAAATTTGGCCTCTGACATTTACTAGCTGTGTAATCCTAAGCAAGTCACTGTCTGTCTCACTTTCCTTATCTGCAAAATGGGGATATTAGTAGTACCTAATTCCCAGGATTGCTGTGAGGGTAAAAATGAGATAATATTTACAAAGTAATTTGTAAATCATAAAGCACTATATAAATATAAGTAATGGTAATTATCTAGTATTCGATAACTACATTTTGATACAATTGATGTCCTTTGTAATCCTATGTATTTTACTTTATGCATTTAAAAATATGATTCTGAGAAGGGGCCCATAAAATTTATCAGACTGGCAAAAGGGCCCATGAAACAAAAAAAGTTAACTCCTCTAACTGTTAGTACTTCTTTCTCAAATTATCATAAATATACATATCTATTATCACATTTTAAAAATCTATCTTTCCAAAATATAATGCACTCTTCTTGAAGGTGGGGACTGTTTTTTTTTTCCTGTTTTTGTTTCCCTGGCACCCAGAAAGATGCTATACACCAGTACATAGCTAATAAATGCTTGTTGGATTCCCTTAGATTGAACTGAATTAGGTTGCTTTTGGTCAATTATCAGTATATATATATATATATATGTATGTATGTATATATATATGTATGTATATATACATATATATTTGCATATAAATGTGTACATACACACATGTATATATATAAATATAAATTATAGTCAAAGTCAGACCTTTGATCTTTGTCTCTTGACTAGTTTAGCTTTACACATTGCCTCTCTCGTCCTTCTATCACCAGCCCTGGGTTTAATGTTTTTTCCCAGGTATCGGGGAGAGATTTAGACAATGAGCAAAACTGACCAAAGCTCATGGCTTAGTTGGAAGATTCTAGTGGCGCGAGAGGTTGAGGAGGTCACTTGGGGAAGCAGGGGGAGCCTCATACCTGTATCACAGTAACACTTTCCATATGATTGTCTACATTTCTCTAGAGCTTGAAGGTTCATACTCTTGTCCCAAATCTGAAAGGCATGTACTTCAAGTAATCATTACTCCCATTTAACAGAAGAAGAAAATGAGGTTTGAAGAGTTTAGGAGATATGCACAGGGTCACCTAGCTAGGAAGTGATAGAGACATAACACAAGCCCAGGTATCTCCAACTCAACAAATATTTATTAAGCCACTCTACTACAGTGCGTATTATGCTTCAGGCAAATGCCTGAGCTATCACCGCTGAGGATTCCTGGGCAAGGTCTCTGGGTCTGGGCCCTTGTGCCTGCTTCTGATTTTCTTCTCATTGGAAAGGCTCCCATCCAAGAAAAGACTTTGTATGAGGGGTGGTGCCCTGGGTTTTTCCCTAGGTCAGCTAAGGTTGTCAGAATGGGTTTGCTGCTGAATGGGCCTAGAACTGGCTGCCACACAATGCCCGAATGTTTAAATGGCTTCAATTGTCTAATTGAATTATCTTCAAACTGCCCACCAAGAAAAAAAGGCATGTGCTGATGTAAAGGGACATTCACAGAGCCTGGGTCAGCCACAAACCCTCTTTCCTTTGAGGCACCTCTGATGCTGCTGTTGCCCATGTGAAATGCAATCTTCTGCCTTGAAAGCGTTTCAGGCTGGGGCACAGGTGACATGGAGACTTTCAACCCGGAGACTTTCAGAGAACTTACTCCATCTCTGCAATGAAATCTTTAGGTTGGCATAAAGGTGATGATGAAGAGGCTAATTGGGTCAGCAGGGTCTTTTACCTTCCCATCTTTCCAGGGAAGCTCCTCTAAGGTTTACTCAGGAAGAGAAAACAGCCCCTGGAAATGAACAGATGGCTCTCCCAGCAGTCTCAGAAAACAAGAGCCAAGACAGGTCAACCCGGGTGAATGATCTCCAAGGGCATCTAGTCCTTATGTGCCTAGAGATCTTCAAAGCAGCATCTGCGACAAGTGATAACCCAGCCACCAAAGAGAGGCATTCAAGGACCAGGGCCTATTGACCCCCGATCCCTACCCCCTTTTAGGATAGCTGATGGTTGGGAAAATTTCTTCCAATCTGAACCAAAATTTGCCTCTCTACAACTTCCACTCAAGGTCCCTAGCTGTTCTCTCTTATACCAAGCAGGATAAGTCTAATCCTTCTTCTAGATGCCTCTTCTTCAGCTATTTGAAGATAATAATCTTCTATCCCTAAATCTTCTATTCTCTAGATTAACATAGGCACTTCTTTATTTTAAAAAAGATAAATTTAATAACAACAAACCAAAATCATCAGATAAATATACGAAACGAAGGGCAACATCTTAGCAAAACTTCTAGCCCTTAACGAGGTAGATGACTGGTTTTCCTTCATTTCTTTCTTTTTTATTAATTAAAAAACCCATCCTTTTTAAAGCCAGCATTTCAGCCCTATGGATACACTCTGACCTTGCCAGTGTATTCCTACAGGCTCTACCCACTCTGCTTGGGCCTTTTCTCCAGTTTGCCTGCCCTACCCCAAATCCTTTGATTTTACTTAAATTGTTAATTTCTCTGTCTCTTCCCCTTCCTTTGACCTTTCCTTTCCCTCTCCAAATAAGCAGGTGGTTAAAAATCATCCTGTAGTCAGAAGCCTCAATCTCTTAGCTTCAGTAATATTCCCTTGTGGCATCCTTTAAAAAACAAATAAAACCTTTCCCTTTACTTTGTCTTTCTTGCTGGAAAGAAATCCCTTTGTGGACTATGCTGCATTCTGTTCTCATGGTTGCTATCTTTGCCCTTACCCTACTTTATTCTCTCTATATTACATGCTTGGGCAGCTAGGTGGTGCAGTGGATAGAGTACCAGGCTTAGAGTCGGGAAGATGAGTCTTTCTGACTTCAAATTTGGCCTCAGACATTCACTAACCGTGTGATCCTGGGCAAGTCACTTCACCTTGTTTGCCTCAGTTTCCTCATCTGTAAAATGAGCTGGAGAAGGCAAGGGCAAACTACTTCCTTATCTTTGACTAGAAAATCCCACATGGGGTCACAAAGAGTTGTATATGATTGAAAAACAACTAAACAACAAATTCTATTATTCTCTACATGCCATTATGAATGCAAGTCTTCTAGGACACAAAATTTGAGCTCTGTCATAAATGTGTTACTACATTTGTAGCTCTTACTCTATCTTCCTTACCCTTGTATATTTATTTCATCTTACTTTTTGGTTGGGGCTCTTTTCTGATATGTCTCACTCTTAGAAATAGGAGTAAAGGAAAGAAGGCTTTCATGAAGAAAGCCATGAAGAAATCCATGTTGAATGGTGGGAGTGAGTATCCTTAGGTGTGAGACCCAGTTTTTTTTAAATAGTATTTTATTTTTCCTAATTATATATAAAGACAAATTTTAAAATTCATTTAACATTTCTGAGTTCCAAATTTTCCCCCTCTCTTACTTCCTCCCTCCTTAACTTATATATGTGCCATCATGAAAACATATTTCCATCTTAGTCATGTTGTGAAAGAAGAAACAAACTGAAAGAAAAAAAACACAAAAAATAAGTAAGGTGAAAACAGTGTGCTTCAATCTGCCTTCAGACTCCATCGTTTTTTTTTCTGGATGAAAATAGCAATTTTCTTCATGAGTCCTTTGGATAATGATAATATGCTGCTGGGAATAGCCAAGTCATCTGTAGGACAATATTGCTGTTACTGTATACAATGGTCTCCTGGTTCTGCTCACTTCACTTTGCATCAATTCATGTAAGAGACCAGTCCTATCCCCTTCCCTTATTGTGATCTCTGACAGAGGTCAGAATGAGACCCTTCCCTTACTGTGATCTCTAGTTATATCTTCTTCCCAGCCTCCCTCTTTCCCTCTCCCCCATTCCATCATCCTTGGTATTAGCTACGTCCAGGGATCCATAAATCTGTTCTTGTGGAGTGGAAAACAGTCTTCACAAGCACAACTCTCATTTAGAAAATGTGTGATTTCCCCCTTTTTCTTATCACCTCCTCATGGGAACAAGTGGCACCCATTCATTTCTGCTTCTGAGACCCACCACTTAATCTGCCCATCCCAATAAGGTTCATATTTTTTTTATTTATCATATTCTTCTGGGAGATACATGATCTTCATGTGTCTTACCTTCAAAGTAAGTATTCTCTTCAAATTACACTTCCTTGCCAACATTTCTATAATTTTGAATTCTAAATTTGTTATTTTCATTCTTCACTTCCATAGCCACCACCATAATTCAGACTCATCAGTTCTTGCCTATACTATGAAGGAATGAAAATCTATAAAAAAAAAATTGTTAAATGCTCACTATGTGCATGGTGCTGCATTAAGTGCTAAGGTAACAAACAGAAAAATAGTCCCTGTGGGGGCAGTGACCAGGTAGCATCTCTGGATGATGGCTATAAGGGCCAGACCAGAAACAAGACCACTGGTTGGGTGGGGAAGTGCTATTCCCAGGGCTCTTAGGCTCAGGGTCCTTGACTGTTTCCAACTCTATCTAAGGAGAAATAGTGATCAAGATTGTGGCGGTGGTTTGACTCTGCTGGCACATACCACTTCTTAAAGGGCACCTTGATCCTTCAGTTAGCTCCACTTGTTGTGACATTTGGTAAGCTGATGTTACTAGTGAGGATGGTTGGTCCTTTGGATGATGCTACTGGGGCCAGACTGGAAGCAGAGTTCTTGGTCTGGGCTTACCTGTTTCAGAGTGTTGGTTGATTGGCAATTGATATTGGTGGTGGAGGATGATGAATTCCTCCACAAAGGTTGCTCCCCTCAATGAGGCTGCAGAGGAGCGGTTGGAAGCAGAGTGGTTTGAGGGGTGCTGCTACTCCCAAGGCTCTTCAGGGTCCTGGACTATTTCCATTTGATCCTGAGAAGAGGGGATGGGTGAGGTTGTGGTGGTGGTTTGAATTGCTTGATATATACAACTACTGTCACTCCCTCAGGGTGACTTGCGAGGCTGGTTTGTAAGAGCTACCCAAATGGTTTCCCCCACCTTATTTATTCCCTATCCCACACACTTCTCCAGAAGGGATCTTCTTATGTTTTGGTCTCATCATCTTATTCTGTATTTAAAAAGCTCCAGTCATTCCCTATTGTCTCTAAGATGTCTGACCTTGAGATACAAGTCAATTAGATTGGTCATGCTGCTTGCACTCAGTGTATGGCTAGGGTGGGTATACTGATTGAAAGATTTCATTTCTTTGATGTAATTTTCAAGAAGCTTTTACCTTGTTTGGTATCTCTGTCTTCTTGTCTCCTAGATTCAGCTTGAATTATTCTAGATTTGATGCATTTTAAAATTACCTTTAGTGACAACACCCAATGGTCCTCCATCCTGTCAATTTCATACTTTCTTTCCATCTACCAGTTAATTTCACAAATGACAATACAACTTGTTCTTATAAGCACATTTTTATTGAAAATAAAAAATTAGTGATTCCCCCCGTCCCCTCAAAGTGGTGTACTGCACAATTTCCAAATGCTACAAGGCATATTTATTGTGCAATAACCTTAGAGACTAAATATACATTAATGGCTTATTGGAGGACATGACAACATTGATTTTTATTTTTCTCCATAGGTTACCACTGATACAGATTCTCTATAAACAGTAGTCATTTTCCTCTGTACATGTGGCACACAGTTAAGAAGGCAGATTTCAAGATATTTACATTCATGCATTAAATCTAACACGCTACCTTTGCAATTGAAATAATATACTTTGTATATATGCAGGGAATATTATAATTATATGTACTGTTTATCTCTCTTTAAATATATAACTATATATATAATATATATTTCTATGTTTTTAAACTTGTTTGAGGTCTTCCCTTCAAAGCTTGCTTCTGCAGCTCTTAAGAAAGGGCTGGAAAACTGACAATTCTGTTTGTCTATTAAATTCTAAAGTAAGTCTCAGCTACAATAACTTTGGAAAATACCTATTTAATAAAATGTAAAAAAGAAAAGTCATATTTCATTCTGGACCTCAGAGCTCATAAAATATTCTGAGATTCTGTCTCTATTTCTGATTTGGGACTGCAGAAACATTCTAAAAAAAATAAATTCTTAGCTAGAAAAGATCAAAGTCAGGTTGGATCTTCTGTATGCTTAAAAAGTGATATGATGTCATTTAATCAGGTAAAAAGCAATTGGAACTCCCTTCCCCTCCCTCATCAGACCACAAGAAATCTCTTTCTGAATGACCAGTTCCTGCTTCAAAGGTCTTGGCTGAAGTGACTTAAAAGAAACAAACAACTGAGATTTTTTCTTTGCATTTTATTAAATATACCAAAGAATATCAGAGATGGAACGGGACTTAGAAGGCATCTAGTCTAAATAAATTCTTTATTTTGAAGATGAGGAAACAGTTTCTAGAGAAGTGAATTGCCCAAGGTCAAACAGGCAGTCCCAGTTCTTAACAAAGAATCTTAGAAGTCCCATGGTTTAGTTTTAAAAGCAATTTGTAGAGGCTCTACAATTCCTCTAACACTGTTTTCCAGCTGGGTTAAGAATCCTGGCATGGTTGATTTCGTATGCTGGATCAGTCTTTGACATGTAACCTTGGGCCCTCTGATTCCCTTCTCTGGACCTTCATTTCCAAATATATGAAACAAAAGTATTAAACTAAATGACCTCTATAGTTCCTTTCATATCTAATATTCTATGTCCTAATAGTCTCCAATCTTTTCTGGAGACCTTTCTCTCAAGCTGATCTTCACCGGAGAGACCAATGAGTAGAGAAGTTGAACAACTCACTTCTTAGATTAGACACTTCACCTTCTGCTTATAATGCAACTGTATTTTGGGAAACGCATAATTTTGACAAGGCTTTGCTTAAGGAATATCCTTTCTCAGACCACATAATCTACAGTTAGGATTCAGAAAATAGAGTTATCAGATCTATCACACTCAGACTTGGGAAGATCTTCAGGGGTCATCAAGTGAACCCACATTAGAAGGAGAATCCCCTCTAAAACATACAGCCCCTCCCACTTAGAAGATTTCCAGGGATGAGGAATTTGTTACTTTCCAAGACAATCTAAGATGTTAACCAGGATCTTTAGATAGCTCTAATTTTCAAAGTATACTGGGAAGGTAACTTCCTTAAATGGTATGAGAGCTCGCAAATCATCAATTTGCTGAATCTTGGAATGGAAAGGAAAGTTGATCCCATGGAGGGTGAGTCATTTGCCTAAAGTCACATAGTTGGAAAAACCAAGACTGGACTCCCAGGTCTCCTGACTCTTGGGGCAATGTTTTTTTTTTTTTTCATTTAGCCAAAGTGGTAAAGCTATAACCAGAGTGGAGCCACTGTGGTTTTACTGCAGAAACCCTCAATCTCCAATGAATTGCCACTATTCTACATATTCTGCTGCATGGTAGAAGGAAAGACCATTGGATCCAGATTCAGAGGGCCTGGCTTTGAATCCCAGCTCTGCTACTTATGCGCTGTTGTTATTCATTTGTTTTTTAGTCATGTCCAAATCTTTGTGACCCATTAGAAGTGGTTTGCAATTTCCTTCTCCAGCTTATTTTACAGATGAGGAAACAGAGGCAAACAGGGTCAATTGACTTGCCCAGGGTCAGCTGTAAGTGACTGAGACTAGATTTGAACTCAGGAAGAGGAGTCTTCCTGACTCCAGGGCTGACACTCTATCCACTGTGCCACCTAGCTGTACCATCTATGTAACTGGGAAAATCACCTTTCCCACCTTTTAACTCATAAAGGAGTTTCCTTATGTGTGAAATGAGGAGGTTGCTGGAATTTGATCTCTAATAGTCCTTTCCTATTTGAAAATTATATTCTAAATATATAGCCTCTAAAGATGGTATCCAATCTAACACTGTCATTTTACAGATATGGAAACTTAAGTCCAGAGATGTTAAATGACCTGCCCAAGATCACACAGATAGTAAGCAGCAGAGCCTATTGGCTTCCTGATGCCAAATTCATGATCCCCCCTTCTATAGTCCCTTGCCTCTTCTTCCATTCTGACATTCTAGAAGCTAGATGGGCAGATATGAGTGGACGGTATCTCACTTCTAGCCTATTAATTTATTATTTGGTCTTCAAAACAGCAGATATATTTGGCAAACTAGAGGAGATTGTTGCATGTTTGTGCTCTTAGGCTATATCATATTAGGGCAGCAAGTTTATACAACACCATAACTGAATGGAATAGGAGGCAATTCAAAGTTTAGATTCTGCTCACTATACTTTGCTTCTACTTGAAAGCATCTACTAATTTATGAGACCGATAATACATGCTTAGGATCAGAAGCCACCATGCCCCACTTTTTCTTAAAGGAAACCTTCAAAAGAAATAGAATTATTTCCCTCAGAGGAGCACATTACATTTTGGAAAGGCCAATAAAACTGTGACTGGTATTAGCGGTCCATCCTACTTAGATTTGCAAATATAATTTTTTTTTCCACAAGCATGTGTCTGATCATGTTAAATACGAGGTGTTTAAGAGTGAAAGATTATTCAGAGAGATGGATGCTTAAAGTCAGAAGTAGTTGGAGTTACTTTTAACTCGGATGAATATGGCTAAATTCCAACCCAGTGATGATTACCTCAAATACACATTAAGGTGGTTGGTTCTGTATTAGTAGATACCTACTGTGTGAAGGGTATTGTGGTGGGTGCTGAAGGAAATTCAAAGGTTAAAAAACCCCCAAAACACAGGACTGACGAATAAATGTTCAATGGATGAATAATTTTTTTGACAATCAGCTCTATGTGGAAGTCTCTTGCTCTCAAGAACTTACAATTTGATGGATAGTAAATTTAAACAGACACATTATGTAATGCAAAATACAGTGTATATCAGTATGTCTTGGTTTACTGATATGTTAATTCCACTGGAGATTTTCAGTAATGGGGTTGCTATGGTTGACTTGAGACACAGATACTGAATATTACTGAAGCTTCACAGTGACACTGGAAATAGGCATTTGGGATCATTCCCTCCATCTCCCTCCTTCATTGTAATTCAACTCTCAGAACTTTCTATTTAGAGTAAAGTGATAGAAAGAGAAATATCTAGTTGACCAAGGGAGACACAAATTGGCTTTCTGGGGGAGGGAGACAAAACAGGGCTGTCTCACAATCAACGATTCCCAGTTAGGACTTATAGGGGTCATCTATTTCAGCCCATAGGTAAATCATAAATGTCTCCTACAGCATCCCCAAGTGGTCAGCCAGTTTCCATATGAAGACCTCTAGTATTAGGGAACAGATCTAGTTGTTCGTTTTATAGAGAGGGGACGACTCAAGGCCTTAGTACTTTGGTACTTGAGGTACTAAGTGAAATGGGTTTGGTGGAAGCTTGGCTTTAGGGAAAGCATGATCTATGCACCCATATATATGACAAAAAATTCCCATGCAAAATTTGGCACAACAGGCAGCCTCCATCACAGCCAGTCAGAGAACTGAGCTCACAATCATTTGCCTGTTCTTTCCAGAAACAACACTTAACTACAGGCTAGGTCTATTAAGCTCTTGGTGAGTTGAGAAAATATGCAAAGAAATTTAAAACAACCACAACCATGTGGGGAAGGGGACCTTCCCCTACTCAACACCTCATCCGAAGGATGGAAAGAGAACTTTGGTTTCTGGTCTGGCTCATCCTTTCCATATCTGAGACCATGAACACAGCTATTTATCCACACCAAAGTAAGCCAGTTTCTTGTTCTTTGTTTCTCCTTCATCAGACATTTTTATGAAGGAACTAGCTGTGCAGTGGGTCCTTAGAGTAGGAACTCAGAGAGCTGTGGAGGAACAAGGAACTCAAGTATTTGCTGGGGTGAAGAAAGAAGGTAAGACAGAAACCCAAAGCAAAGGATGGAGGCTCTTGAGGAGGAATGTATTGAAAGCACCTTTTTAAAAAATGAAAATTCTCACAGTCATACCAACACTTGAAGGAGCCCTGTCCTGATTGGAGGAGCCTTGGGTCACTGGAAATTGCATAGTCACCAGACTGCTGATGGGTTTCCCGGCCTTGCTTGTGAGGGCATGCAGGTTGGAGACAGGTAGTATACACTCGTGTATGCCTTCCCTCTAAAGGGTTAATAAGAAGTGGAGGGTGCTACTGCCTTGCCAGAGGGTTGTAACCAGCAAGGATATGTAGGACAGCTAGAATGCCCATTCTAAAGCCCCAATCCCGGCAAGTCCTCTTTTGTCAGCAGTTCTTGTGAAATGTGGATTAAACAAAAATGACAACAACCATGACAAGAGAGAAGTTCGAGGCATGCTGACGTTTGTCCCTTCAACAGATGTTGCATGTGGTCATCATGCCTCATTCTGGGCATAGAAGGAAGAGCACTGTATCTGGAGTAAGAGAATCTGGGTTCAAATTCCAACACTGTGGCTCCTTCTTAGTCATGTGATCTTGGGTGAGTCACTTAACTCCCCTGCCTTCAATTTCCTCCTCGGTAAAATGAGGGGGCTGAACTAGATGATCTCTAGGGTTCTTTCTAACTCTATATTCTCCTCTCTGAGCTGCCTCTGACTGGCAGGCAAAATCCTTTTCATCAGATGATTAGCAAAGTCTTGAAAAGCAGTCGGGTTTCTCTCTTTGAATGCTTGAGGTGTGCGAAAATTGGGGAAATTAAGTCCTGGGCCCACCAAGCTGTCACCTGCTATGTCTTTGCTCCCTCCCTTCTTCCTGTACCCCTCTGTGCTTTGACGAGACTTCACTCCAGCCAGGCTGTCTGGGAGTCAGCAGGGATTACACAACTGCGTTATTTACATCCACTGTTTTGTTGTTTTGAGAGGAGGTCATTGCATATTCAGTTCCACTCGTTCCATTCTCTTCTTTTCTTAGTGGTTTCCTGGGAAATGGAAGGTGGGAGAAAAGGGGAGAAAAAGAGGGACAGAGAAAAAATGGAAATTAGTTATTAGAGCAGACTTAGAACTCAAATATTGTGAGAGCACTCGTGATTTTTTTTAACCAACATTACATAATTTTCTAGGGTGTATGTCATGAATTTCATAGTATGTTCTCTCTTATATTTCTTTCTGAAGAGATATTACAAACCATCCAATATAACCCCTTTTATTTTACAGAGCACAGTACTGGCCCAGGGAAATGGGGAAGGCTTAAATCCCATCCCTTTCTAGAAATATGCATGGATATACATTGGATGGGAGTGGGTGTGCTTCCTGTTTAGGGGACTTACTTAAGCATCTTTGTATTTCTCAACACTACAGTGACCCTGCACTACTAGGCAGGCATACAGATCAGTACCTTTGAATGGAAGAATGATTAGATAATAACAAACATGATAGATGACACTTTATAATTTACAAAGTGCTTCCTTTACATGCTTGACCTCATTTGACCCTCCCAACACCCCCTTGGAGGTAGGTCATGCAAAGATTATTAATATTCCCATTTTATACATGGGGAAACCGTGGCATAGTTAGGTGACCTGATGTACTCTTGGGCACACAGATGGTGAGGGCCAGAACCAGGGCTGGTTCCCAAATCCTCTAACTCCTAATCCTAAACTCTTTCCACAACACTGCCTGCCTCTTTTAACACTAAGGTACTGAGGAGCTGTGTAAGTCATTCTTACCTTGATTTGGCTAGAGAGGCACAGAGGAAAAATGATAAGAGTAATACCAATGAAAATATAATTAGTATGTACCAGTGGTTCTCAAGCATGTCCTTGTGGGATGTCCCTTAAGGGTTTAGATTTGATCGTCACAATTCTACTCTTTAGCATCGGAGTGAATTAAGGCTGGTAGGAGGAATGCAAAAGGGCAGTAACGGGACGAATCTTCAACACCTCACTTCTCTAAATCCCATCTATGCTCTGAGACCTAGCTCCATCCTTGAAGATGTTTTCCCAGACTTTTCTGACGGCACTGATGGATCCCAATTCCAAACTCTAATTGTTGCTGTTAAGTCATTTCAGTCATGTCCTACTATTCATAACCCCATTTGGGATTTTCATGGCAAAGATACTGTTACATGTTCAGGACTTTGCCATTTCTTTCTCCAGCTCACTTTACAGATGAGGAAACTGAGGCAAACAGAATTAAGTGACTTGCCCAGAGTCACACAGCTAGTAAGGGTCTGAGGCCAGATTTGAACTCAGGAAGATGAGTCTTCTTGACTCCAGGTCTGGCACTCTGTGAACTGTTCCCAAACTCTAATGCTTTCTGCTATCTCATACCATGCTTCATGGCCCTTAAACCATATCCTGTACTTACTAAGTTCCCTATTTAATATATGAGCATATTTTAACTTTTCCCTGAGACTGAAGGCAAAGACCACATCTGATAGGGTCATTAAAAAAGTTAAAGATATGGTCCAACCCCATCCCTTATGTTTTACAGATGAGAAAATAAGATCTAAAGAGGTTAAATTATTTGTCCAGGGTCACACTAATAATATGCAGAAGAACAAGATGTGACTCAGGTCATGGGACCATAGCATTAGAAAGGATATCTAGTCTAACCTCATTTTATCAATGAGGACATTGAGGGATATGGATTAGGGATTAGGGACCTGCCTAGACCGTCTGGGTAGTGTAAATCATCAGAGATGGGATCTGAACCCAGGTTCTCTGAGTCCTGATAGAGCAGTCTTGCCACACACCATACTTAGCTGTAGAGCATCAGAGCAAGGAAGGATTCTAGCGATCATCTCGTTCAACCCTTTCCTTTTCTTCCAATGGGTCTGGGCTCTCACATCGTGGTTATTCCTTCTATTGAAGGAGATCGCAACTGATTTGTTGTGTGATTCTCAGCCATGCTGTCTCATATATTTACAGGAGGGGGTCTACTCAATGCAGTAGGGGCCTCCCTCATTTTCACTTTGCACTGAGCGGTTCCTGATGGCGCATATGCATTTATGGCCCTTCTACTGATCGATCATTGCTCTTCTTACATACATGTTCAGTCCATCTCTCTCTCTCTCTCTCTCTCTCTCTCTCTCTCTCTCTCTCTCATGCATTGGACATTCCCTTCCTATTATAGATGAGGAAAATGAGATTCAGTGGTCAAACTGACTTCCTAGCTTTGTCACTAATATTCGTTGAATGACAAGGCTGCATTTCAAACCCAAGCCTCCTAGCTCGAAAGTTCAGTGTTCTTTCCATTATCCATGATGCCTTCTACTAGTGATATTTGTATTCATACTTTCTCAACTATACTGACCACAAGCTAAATTTAGCTACTCTTAGTAAAGCCCAGTTGCTCAAGAACCTATGGCACCTGTCTTAACCTCCTTATAGCGCCCCAAGGCCCATCTTTGGCATCCCCATTCCCACTTGAGAGACACTGGTATGGGCCAATGGTTTAGCACTTAGATGGATGAAAGTGTAGTAAGATGAGTTATTGGTAAGTTGGTGATGTTGAATAATCAGCATAAAAGTTCCATCAACATGTTTGCTAACACAGAGAGAAGAGGAAAATGTGGTTTTCTCCTCTTCATTTTCAGTTGGAGTACCAGAGGGGAAATGATCAAGAAAACAAGTCCCATTCATGGTTTCTTGGTGTCTCTTCTGGGTCACTAACCTTTCCTTTAATGCACATCAGTTGGCTAATGCTCATCAAAGTAGTTTCTATAGGAAACTAGGGCTTTTGTTTAACAAAGTTTAAGACTTTGTTCACAGCACTTTTATACCTATTATCTCCTTTGAGCATCTCAGCAACCCTGTGAGGTCAGAAAGACTATTGATCACAATATAGAAGACTAGGGCAGTTATTACTCTCCTTAGGTTATTGATAAAGAAATCAAAGTCCAGAAAATGTCTGAGCCAAGCTCAAGCAGCTAGTGGCAGAACTGGGACAAAAGTCCAAGTTCATCTGTTCCTAGGCTATTCTCTACGATGCTGTGTTGTCACTGGGATGCACAGAAAAGGACTGATTAAAAAACAAACAAACCAGGTCTCCCATCTCATTCTGTTGTGACTAATTTGCCTAATTTGTAGGATGTGCTAAATGAAACCCTGTCCTGGGGTCAGAGGTTTTTATTTGTTCCACTGCTATCTCCTACCATGATCTGCATAGCGGACCTTGCTTCTCTTGCCAGTAACTTTTTCACCTGTAAAATGGAGGTGATGGTAGAATCACAAAGCAAAATGGGGGGTTTAAGTCAAAGAATATTAGAATATGCACTCCTTCAGGGCAGATGCTATATCATTTCATGGCTTTGGAACCCCAAGCTAACTTTTTTTAGTCATTTTCAGTAGTGTTTGATTTTATGATCCCATCTGGGGTTTTCTTGGTAAAGATACTGGAATTGTTTGACTTTGACTCCTCCAGCTCATTTTACAGATGAGGAAACTGAGGCAAACAGGGTTAAGTGACTTGCCTAGGGTCACACAAGTATGAGTCCTTCCTGACTCCTGGTCTGGCACTTTATCCAATGTGCCACCTAGCTGTCTAGCATAGTATATGACTGTCAGTTAGAAGAAACCTTAGAACATAGAAATACAATTTTAGAGCTGAATGAGACCTTAGAATATATAATATTAATGTCAGAATCGATTTTAGATTCCAAAACAGAAGTGGAAGGAAGGTCTAATTAGAGAATAAAATATTAAGACTTTGAAGGAACCCTAGCATTCATCCCATTTTACCAGTGAGGAAATCAAGGCCCACAAAGGATAACTGACTTGACTTGAGGAGGCTCACATAGCTAGTAAGTAGTAGGGGTAAGATTTAAAAACCAGGCCCTTGGACTCCACATGCTATTTTTACTACATAACTTGATGTATTCTAAGCTAGTCTTTTAGGCCCTCATAGAGATAGAAATGATGGAAAGAAACTGTGGACAAGTTGTCTGGAAAGCTCCATGGCTTCCTTGGAAACAAGATGCTTAAAAAGGAAGTATTCTGAAATGTTACTCTTAGTTTTCATGTAAGCAGGAAGCCTCAATTCAGATCCTTTGAAAACTTGATTTGCTCTTCTAAAACCACACTATTGCCAGGGTTAGACACTGGCTGATTTGTGCTGTGGTGCCACTTGTCAGAAGATCAGCATAAATTTGAGAGCGTAATTCTGAATGGTGGAAAATTCCCTTTGACACCTGGAATGGCCAGTCTGGGCTTGCTCCTCAGCTTTGTGCAGTCAAAGACAGACTGAGGAAATTGCCAAAAGACAAGGCTTAGATTTACAACTAACTCACAAGTGCCTGAGCTTTCTGTCTTGCTTGTTTTCACTTAATTCAAATATGAAGTCATCTTTGCCCATGAAAGTAGAAAAGAGTGAATCAAGGACCATTCTTATACCTTTATGTTATTTTCCATATTAGTATATTTTATAATTCTAGAGACAGAGGGAAGTCTTAGAAATCTTACATAGTTCAACTCTCTTAATTTTACAGAGGAAATAATTAAGGCCTAGAGGGGGGAAGAGACTTAACTTACCCATGAATATGTACTGTAAATTTACAGATGAGCCAGAAATAAAATATAGTCTTTTTGCAATGAATTTCCATTATGACATCTTCTCCCCAAATGTTTCCTCTACATGATTATGTCCCTTTTTATTTTTAATTTGTTTTCTGCAAAGTCACTCATTTGGCTCAATACCATGCCCCACACTGCAGGATACCATGCTGCTTTTGTATTATTGGCTCCTCTGTAATGTCAATATGAAGCTGAGAGGCACTTTAAAATGACTGAATAAATGTGATGGGCCATGGTTCATACATTCCTTCTTTGGATTGTCTGAGATGGATAGTACGGGTTAGTAAAGGGATAAGTGGAAGTTAACTTCATGTCATACTCACTCAGAGGCTCAGGAAAACAACTCCTTATTCTCTAAACCAGGCTTGTACCTGCTCTCTGCCTAATTTCCCATTCAGGAGACTGATGTATACTTTATACAGAGATGCCTGTGTAAACAGCACGCTTTCAAACCTGTGGAGCACCTTGGTTATTCCAGCACATACATGAAGAGGCATTTCCACCTGAGAGGTGAAAGAAAGAATGCTCCGACAACTGCTCCCTAAATCACATGGTTCCTAAAACCAAGAGAAAGTAATATGAGCTTTGCAACTGTTACAATTGGAATGTCCAGCTTTTCTATAGATTTGCTCAATATTTCTGGAGTAATTCATAAGTGCAAGGCACTGTCCATGGTTCTGAGTATATACTTATAGGTATGACTGAAATCTATCGAGGAGCTTATACATCTAAGGTGGGGATAGACAACTTTATAGTAATAACAACAAACAATTATATGAAACTATATAATACATAATAATAAGATAGACATTTTTATAAAACTTTAAAGTTTGCAAAATATTTTACATAAATCATCTCACTGGGGTTTTATAACAATGCTCTGAGGGAGGTAGTGGTATCATCTCTTAATCTGTATTTATAGCTTTTATTTTTACATCTTCTTCATTTCCAAATATATTCCTTCATCCTCATGCCACCCTCCCCACAGAGGTCAAAGAACAAAAAAGAATAAGGGAAAAACATCCAGCAAAGTGAACCAACATGATGACTGAGCCTGACAGTATATGTAGTGTTCCACACCCATAGTCATCCACCTCTTCAAAGAGGGAGGAGGAGATGTATCTTCTTTCTTCTTTTCAGGCAAGCTTGAGAATTATAACTATACAGAGTCTGGTTTCATTTTATTATTTCCATTTATCTTTGTAGTCACTATGTATACAGTTGATATGGTTCTGCTTATTTCATTTTGTATCAGTTCATGTGCTTCTATGTAGTCTTGATATTTAACATTTTTATGGCAGTACGATATTCCATTGCAGTAATGGAACCATAATTTATTTAGCCAATCCATAAGCAATGAGCTTCCCTATTGTTTCCAAATCTTTGTGGCTACAAAATACTTTTAGAAATACTTGAGTACAATAGGTATTATTTTTTACAGATGAGGAAAGTGAGGCTTAGGGAGATTAAATGGTTCAACTACAAAGTTAGTAAATATCAGGGCAGGATTTGAACTATCTATGATAACTATAATACAGTGAAGAGTAACATTAATGCAAAGGTGAGAACCTTGAAAAAAGTTCTTTGAGACATTTAAAGATAAAGGGTAAGAATACATTTAAGGTGAGGTAGAGGTGAAGATGCAGGCTGAAGTGTGCCACAAAGGCATCATGCTGAGAGACTGTGCACTCCTTCAATGGTCTGGTGCCCTCCTACAGTGATACCAATTTGAAGGTGAAATTGAGATTCTGAATATCAGATGACACTTTTTGAGACCCCTGTAATCTCTAAATGGGAAAAGGCAGCACACATGGAAGGCATATCTAGACCGAAAGAACTCTTGTGAAGAGGGTGAAAAATGCAGCATGAGCATGAGTAGTTTACCTGTGATGGAGTAAGTTGTAGAGCCAGGATTAGAACCTGGAATTCCTAATTATATATAGGCCTATAATGTTTTCCATTAAACCAATGGTTCCTCATCCTGTAGGCTGAGGATTCCTGGGAGATCACAAAATTATTGGGAGGGGTCCATATATGCACAAGATGCCCTATCAGGTTGATTCTTAATTAGTACCAACCAAACATACAGAATGACTCCATACAATAGGCAAATCTAGCTTCTGTATCCTAAGTAATGTTGTGTGCAGGTATGAATTACTATTATAGTGATAAATAAAATACATGTAGAGATAAATGTAAACTTAAGGGCCTTGCAGAATTTTTCATAGCTTTTTCTTAGCTCATATTTCTTATTCAGTGAAAAATAACAATACATTTACTATCATGTGAGGATCTGTAGGCTTGTTAATTGTAAAAAAAAATGAGTCCTCATAATACTCCAAAATATTGGAAACTACTGCACTAAACCATTTTGCTTTCCTGTGTATCAGCTTTGCATCATCAGCATGTATTCCATACTCAGTAATTGTCTATAGGTTTTCTCCTGGTTTCTGTGTATGGTTTACTCTGTATATAGCTTAGTAAGCACCACTGACCAGTTTCTTAACAAGTATTTTAGAATATGCATCATGGCAGAGAGGAAAGAGGACTGGCCTCAAAGTAAGAAGATCTGGGTATAAGTCCTGTTTCTAACTCATCCTGGCTGCCATCATGGACAAGTCATCAATCTCTCAGTGTCCCAGGCAACTTTCTAAGACTGGAAGAGTAGAACATTTGCAGATGAGAATTTCCTTTCCTGATGAAATCACAGGTCTTTTTTTTTTCTTTTTGGAGGGGGGAAGGTAGGGCAATTGGGGTTAAGTGACTTGCCCAAGGTCACAAGCTAGTTTTGTGTTAAGTGCCTGAGGTCAGATTTGAACTCAGGTCTTCCTGACTCCAGGGCCGGTGCTCTACTCACTGCACCACCTAGCTGCCCCCACAGGTCTTTTTTAAAAAGTACTTTTGGATACTGACAATAAAACTAACATATACACATTTAGACTCACTCTCTATGATCTATCACATACTCTGCTCCCAGATTTGTCTTACTAATGTATGGCTCTTATTATACTATTCTTGTTCAAGATCTTCAATGGGGGGGGGGGGGCGGAGCCAAGATGGCAGAGTAGAAGCATGACCTTCCCATGGCTCCAGCTTCCACCTTCCCCAATCCATGTAAAAAGGGGACTCTAAACAAACTTTGGAGCTGCAGAACCCACAAAATGACACAGAGAAGCTAACCTCCCGCTGAGGACAGCCCAGCAGGCCGGCAGGAATCGGCCAGCGCAGTGCTCTGGGAGCTGAGCCCAGCACCATGCCGAGGCTTTAGCCCCAGGGCGGGCCTGACCAGCCGCCTGCCAGAGGGACTCCAGATCAGCAGCAGCTGTGGCCGTTTCCAGATTTACCAATACATAGATGCGAAGGACAAGGTGAGAGGCCAGTGCAGTCTGGACTTTGGGACCCAGTAAGTGGGAGTGCATGGCTTTTACCCCTGGGGCGAGAAACCGCTGAGACGCCAGCATAGCCTGCCAGCGCCATGTGGCAGCTTCAGCTCCTGGCCTGCAGAGTGTAGGGGGACCAAGCACCAGTCTGAGGGGTAATTGCTCTTGCTTTTACCTGCTTGGATCTGGATTGCAGTCTAGGGTGGAGGTTCTGGGGTGTGTGTCCAGCTTGCCAGAGCGTGTGGAGACCTCAGAGAGGGCACCCATCTAATACCTACGGCAGCTGAGAAAACCCCAGCGTTTGGGACGAAAACTCCCCTGTCTGGTGGCAGAGTCCTACTGTGGCAAAAAGCCCAAAAGTCAAATAATTGAGTGGCGAAATGAGCAGGCAAAGGAAACAAAGCAGACAGAAGATTCCAACATTACACTCCTATTTTGGGGATAAGAAGGAGCAAGGCATGGAACAGGAGGAAAACAGTGAATTCAGAACTCCTGCACCAAAAGCTTCAAAGGAAAATACAAGCTGGTTACAGGCCATAGAGGACCTTAAGAAGCAGATAAGAGAAGTGGAGGAAAAATTGGGAAGAGAAATGAGAACAATGCAAGAAAATTATGAAATGAGAGTCAATAGCCTGACTGAGGAAAATAATACCTTATAAAATAGACTAACTCAAATGGCAAAGGAGGCTCAAAAAGGCAATGAGGAGAAGAGTGCCTTAAAAAGTCGAATTTGCCAGATGAAAAAAGAATCTCAAAAGCTCACTGAGGAGAATCATTGCTTCAGAATTAGATTGGAGCAAATGGAAGCTAATGACTTTATGAGAAATCAAGATGCTGTTAAACAGATCCAAACAAATGGAAGAATAGAAGGCAATGTGAAATATCTCATGGGAAAAACCACTGACCTGGAAAATAGATCCAGGAGAGATAATTTAAAAATTATTGGACTACCTGAAAGCCATGACCAAAGTAAGAACCTAGAAATCATCCTCCAGGAAGTTCTCAAAGAAAACTGCCCTGATGTTTTAGAACAAGAGCGCAAAATAGAGGTTGAAAGAATACACTGATCACCTCCTGAAAAAGATCCCCAAAAGAAAACTCCTAGGAATATTATAGCCAGGTTCCAGAATTCCCAGATTAAGGAGAGAATATTACAAGCAGCCAGGAAGAAACAATTTGAATATTGTGGAAACACAATCAGGATAACCCAGGATCTGGCAGCTTCTACACTGAGGGATCGAAGGGCTTGGAATATGATATTCCGGAGGACGAGGGAGCTGGGATTAAAACCAAGAGTCACCTACCCAGCAAAACTGAGTATCATGTTTCAGGGGAAAATATGGTCATTCAGTGGAATACAGGACTTTCAAGCATTCTTGCTGAAAAAACCAGAGTTGAATAGAAAATTTGACATTCAGATACAAGAAGGAAAAGAAGCATGAGAAGGTAAACAGGGAAAAGAAATCATAAGGAACTTATCAAAGTTGAACTATTAACATTCCTACATGGAAAAACAATAATTGTAACTTATGAAACTTTTCTCAGTAGTTGAAGGGATTAGAAATATATATATATATACATATATATGTCTTTATATGAGGGTATGCGGGCATATGAATACATACGTGAATGTGTGTATATATGTTTACAGGTATACATAGATAGAGGGCATGGGACCAATTTAACAGGAAGGGATGATACTTAAAAGGTGAATTTAAGAGGTGAGATGAATATAATGAGAGGAGATGGGGGAGACAGATTGGGGCAAACTATCTCATACAGAAGAGGCAAGGG
>NW_027185776.1:4203672-4222425 GCF_028583685.1 Petaurus breviceps papuanus | reverse complement strand
TATATATATATATGTATATATATATACTATTATTAATACCATCTTACATGTAATTAAGAAATAAGATATACAGGCACTGAGGCATAGAGATCCACTGGAAAAGTCTAAACAGGTATGGGAGAAAATATGGGAGAGAGCAGATTGGAGGTGGGGATATCCTGTGGGACTGCTGTTTTGGGGGGATGGGTGGGGGAAAAACGGGGAGAAAATTTGTAACTCAAAATCTGGCGGAAACGAATGATGTAAATCAGAAGTTAATAAAGCATTAATAAAAAGATCTTCAATGAGTCCTCACTACCTACTAAATGAGATTTATGTTATATCATACAATTAATACAATAGCACAACCTATACAATAATAATTAAAATCAGATGAAACTAGGATTTCTCAGTTTTGCTTTCCGTTAGTAATTATGGTTTCAAACATGTTGGCAAGGTTCTTGAAATAATTTGCTAAAGGTAAGTTTGAGGATTATCCATACCACCCCACAGAAGGTCGCACCTGAGGACCTATAAGGATCTCATGACACAGACTTTTGTTTTGGGGTTTTGTTTTTTTTTTGCTTTTAGAGGGCAATTAGGGTTAAGTGACTTGCCCAAAGTCACATGGCTAGTAAGTGTATCAAGTGTCTGAGGCCGGATATGAACTCAGAACCTCCTAACTCCAGAACCGGTGCTCTATTCACTGCACCACCTAGCCATCCCTCTAAGACTTTTAAATGTACCAACTAAATACATTTTGTTCATTCATCATTCTTCTATTATTCATGCATGCATTCATTATTGATTGATTCATTGTTTATTCATTCGTTGACGGTTTAACACATTTTGTACAAGCTTGTATTGCTTTCTGGTCTCTGGAACGGGATACACTAGGATGGTAGATTGGCAAAATGATGAGCGGGTTGTGTGGTATCAAATTACCACTGCCCCAAATTTGAAAATGCCATAAGATCAAAGAAAGATGAAACTTTGGTAAACTGTCAACAGATACAGAACTCAAAATCTCATGGATTTATTAAATCTATTGTTTGAGAAGGTTCATGAATCCCAACATACATATTCACCTACAGACACAATCCTGCCTTTCATTTGTTCATGCCTTTATTAATTTTGGTTCAGTTAATGGCTACTAGTGGTGGACTCACATGGAGATTTAGGGATAAGGATGGGAGTAGGAAGCAGGTCCTAGGGATATCAGAGAGAACTGAAAGATTTACAGGTGCTTAGTGGCTTCTGATGGGTGTTGATAATGATTTACTAATAGATATTTAGTTAGTAGATGAAAGGAAATTACTGAAGGAGATGATTTATTCTGGGTGGTTCCAGGAAATAGAAGTCAGCTCAATGGTTCAAAGTTACTTGAGGCAGGTTTCAACTTATACACCACCATATTCTCCATTGAGTACAGTATCATGTCTTGTTTATGACAGATGCTAAACAAATGTCAACTGAATTGAGCTGAATCTAGTCAAACCTCTCTTTTCAGATGAGAAAACTCAAGTCCAAAGAGGTTATTTCAATCAAATTTTATAAGCACTCACTATGTACCACTGTGCTCAGTGCTAAGCATATAAGGACAAAATCCAAACAGTTATCTGCCCTCAAGGTACATACATTCTACTGGGTCAAGGAGTGGTGGTGAAGAGAATGATGACAAAGTATATGTCTGAAAAAGGTACTTGAAAGAAAACATTCTTTAAATTTAGTTGGGGATGGACCAAATGCTCATTCAAGATCCTTTATTTATTCCAAAAATTCTGAGATTCACTCTTGTAGAAGGTCACAAAACTAGTTCGGTTGTAGGGCTTGGTCTAGAAAAGAGGGTTTTCTGACTCTTGGTTCAATACTCTTTTCATTAAACCAATTTTCCTTTCCATTCTTGCACAAGAGCCTCTCCTTTTAGCTATCATCAACAACAGTCAACCCTAACGAAACTGGCAGATAGTTAAGTAAATTCAGTTCTTGAAAATGGTCCTTGAACGGTGACTTCGTCATTCAGACTCATAGTATGTTAAAGCTGGAAGGAAAAACCAGATAGTCTGAACTCCTCATTTTACAGATTGAGGAAACTGGGCCACAGATGTTATGAATAATTTAGAAGAATATTGGCATTCTAAAAGAACTGAGGCGATTATTATTTGTGATAACAAATGGAATTTCAAGATTATTGGATTTCGAACTAGAAGGGACAGTCATGTCTGATTCTTCGTGATCCTATTTGGGGTTTTCTCGGCAAAGATACTACAGTGGTTTGCCATTTCCTTCTCCAGCTCATTTTACAGGTAAGGAAACTGAGGCAAACAGGGTAAAGTGACTTGCCCAGAGTCATAGCTAGTAAGTGAGGTCAGATTTAAACTTAAGAACATAAGTCTTCCTAACTCCAGGTCTGGTACTCTCCATTGTACCACCTAGGTTCCCCTAGAAGGGACCTTTTTAATCACCAGTAGCGCCAAATACTAGAAATGGAGGCCATTAAACCATTCATAAGGATTCCTGCCAAATGCATACGGACTTTTTGTTGTTCTTGCTGTTCAACCATTTTTCAGTTACATCTGATTTTTCATGACCCCACTTGGGGTTTTCTTGGAAAAAAGTACTGGAGTGGTTTGCTATTTCCTTCTCTAGCTCATTTTACAGGTGAGAAAAGTGAAGCAAACAGGGTTAAGTGACTTGCCTAGAGTCACACAGTCAGTAAGTGTCTGAGGCCAGATCTGAACTCAGGAACGTGAATCTTCCTGACTCTAGGCCTGGCACTCTGTGCTACTCGAGTAAGATTTTATAAGGACCACAATGGTGGCTCAATAGTTTTGCTTTTAATTACAGTCTCCTTAAGTCTTACAATTCTAGTCTTGTACTTAACAATTTACCAAAAGGCAGGGACAATATGAAAACTAAATATGCATTTTGTAATTAGTATTTATAAATGTAATAGTTCAATAATAAAATATTCTAGTTGGAAGGGATCTGGTTAAATAACTTCATAATGACTATCTCCATCAAACAGGACTGCTTGCCATACCATGACCACATCATACACCTTCCTACTTAGTGCATGCTTTTGTTCACACCATTTTCTCTGCTTTTTGAAATCCTACTGATTGTTCAAGGCCCAGTCAAAATGAAGATGTCCAAGATCATCCTGTTCCCTATCCCCCTTTGCAAAGCTCAAACTGGAAATGATCTTTTCTTCCTTCAAATTTTCTCATTTGCAATTCCCTTATTCACTACTTGTGTTCCATTTTGTATTGTAATTAGCCATGTATGTATCTTAATGGTTATGTATATCTCCTGGTACATTGTAAAGTCCTTGGAGAGCAGAGTTCTCCAGAAATCTTGGCATCTATCCAAGCATCTGGCCCATATATAGCGGGTACTTAGCAAGCTTCTGCTGAAATGAAATAAACAATTCTAACTCCACTGGGTTTTATAGTGGAAATCAAAGTATTTAACTTTTTCTGGAATCATGAAGAATACAGCAGAGCCATTCATTTCTATATGGCATGCTCCCAGGCAATTGCACAATCTATCTGGTTGAAAATCTATTCTGAGTTTTCCTGGCTTCATAAATACCTGACAAGAGAAGGGAATAACACCCATGAGGCTAATAGTGTTGATTTTAATAAACCCATTGTCATAATCTCATCAGGTCACTGTTAAGACTTTCTTATTGTACCAGTCTTATACCTTTGGGTAACTTCTGCTAAGCACAAGACTATAATTACAACACTTTTTATGAGTCATTTATGAATCTTTTGTCTCATGAGGTCACTCTCAATTAATGATGATCAGTCTGGAAAAGAGGTTAATTTCCACAAAAAACAACTAATTTAATCAGCAGTGCTTGCTAAGCATAAACAAGGAGAACACTTGTAGTGATTGCTGATGAAATAAGAATTTGTCCCCAAGGTACACAAATAATTGGGTCACACAGCAGATATCCTAACAACAAAAATTTCTGCCTACAAATTTCTTGGTGAAGTACTGATTCATAGTCAGACTACTCATAAGTTTTACTGCTAAGTTTTTTTAGAACAGGAGTTTCTACTCAGATTTTACTTGGGTTAGTTAACAAGTATTTTTTTAAGATCGCACTAAACACCCATCTCTGTGCATCAGCCTACGGTCCTTACTCTCAAGGAGTTCAAATTCTAATCGGGGAGACAACATGAAAATAACCATGTATTTGCAATTAACACTGCACCTGGTACAGAGTATAGTGGTTGTTGCCCAGGGTCACATAGTTGACTGGATTTGTGTTGGGGGTGGGTTGTCATTTTTGGAGGGGGGAAGGCAGGGAAATTGGAGTTAAGTGACTTGGCCAAGGTCACACAGCTAGTATTTGTTAAGTGTCTGAGGCTGGATTTGAACTCATGTCTCCCGATTCCAGGGCCAGTGCTCTAGTCATTGCGCCACCTAGCTGCCCGCTGAGACTGGATTTAAATTCAGTAAGATTTGTCTTCCTGACACCAGTCCTTGCCCTCCATCTACTGCATCATCTAACTGCCCTTGGCACATACTAAGTTCTTAGTAAATGTTTGTTGACTGTATATACAAGATAAATACAGTGTAAATGAATGGTAACCTCATAGAGAAGGTACAGGAAGGAATGGGGGGAGGTGAGTGAAGGAGGTGGAAAAGAATTTCAGAGGTGGGCTTTCAGCTGAATCTTGAAGGAAGCCAGGGAAGGTAGTAAGTTCCCTCTTCACCTTCAGAGATTCTAGGCATGCAGGATAGATAGCCATTGCAAATGAATGGGGTCAGGAGAGGGAATACCATGGGGGAAGAACAGTTGAGTTGATACACATTTGTTAAGTATTTACTATGTGACCAGCACTGTGCTAAGTGTAGATTTAGATAAAACAATTGATGGGGCAACAGGACATTGGCAAAAAGTTGTTTTTTTAATGACATTAACATATACTGTTACTGTACTGCAAAGATGGGCAATTTTAGGTCTCAGTTCTTCTATTTGACTTCTCTGTAGTTCTTGATACTTAGTTGCCCTTTCCCATAATTTTCTTATCTCTTGACTACCATGATACTTTTCTCTTTGACTGTTTCTTCCTAATTTCCTTTGCTGGATCAACCTACTCCTGCCTAAGTGTGGATGTTCTCTACTCTTCCCCTTATATACTGTATCCATTTGTGATCTTACCTGTTTTCATGGATTCATTTATCACTGTAACTCTTTAGTGAAGACAACTCCCAAATTCATATATCCAGTCCTAATCTGTCTTTTGTCTGTGATACATATTGTCAATTCCCTTTGATTATTACTTATGCTCTCTGGGCCTCATTGTTCTTATTTATAAAATAAGGGTTGGACTACGTGACCTCTAAAGTTTTTTCAGGTCTGGAGCTATTATTTCCATCTAGATATCTCATAAATATCTCAAACTCAGTACGTACAAAGTTGAAATCATTATATTCCCCTGCCCTCGGAATCCATCACTTCTCCAAACTCTCCTATTTCTGTTAAAAGTACCACAATCCTCGAGGCACCCATGTTTACAACAATGGAGTTATAGCTGATTCTTCCCTCTCCCTCAGTCCCATGTATATTCAGTTATCAACTCCTATTAATCATACTCCATATTATTACTCACATCCATTCCACCCTCTTCACTGATAGGCTATGCTCCATCCTGGTTTAGTATCTCATATACTAATGGACTATTAGTATACGGACTATTAAAGCAGTATACTAATTGGTCTTCTTACCTCTAGTCTTTCCTCTCAGTTTCTTGAATAAGAATCCCCTCTATAACACACTTGAGAAATGTTCACCAAGTGCTCCACTTGAAGACCTCTAGTTATTAACAATCCACTCTCATTCTCAACTTTACTTAGTATTAACTCTACCTTCCCCCAATTTCAGAAAACATGTTTTATCAATATATTTTGTTTTTATATTGCCTACATTTCCCAATGTATACCTACCCCCTTCCCAGAGGATAGTCACTGGTAACAAAGAATAAAAAGGAGGAAAAAGTAGTCTAGCAAATCTAACCAGCACATCAAAAATATTTGACATTATCTATACTGTTATATACCTCTAATCTCCCATTCCCCCTGCAAAGAAGGAGGAAGGTACTTTTTATATCTTCTTTGGGGTCAAGCTTGCTAATTATAATTTCATAGCTTTCTGTTTTGTTTTGCTGTCATTCTTTCCATTTACATTGTTGAAGTCACTGTGCATAATATAGGTCTGTTTACTTCATTTTGCATCAGTTCATATAAGTCTTCCCATGCTTCTCCATATTCATCTTATTCATGCTTCTTGTAACAGAGCAATATTCCATTGTATTCATGTACTTATTTAGCCCTGCCTTCTTTCCTCCCTTCCTTCATTTCTCTCTGCATATACACACATGCATATAGGTATGTATATTTACACACACATGCATGTGTATATGTGCATGTATATAGACACGTGTATAAATGCATACACATGTATGTATATATATATTTATACATACATACACATACATATATGTATGAGGAATATTTGGTGTTACTGTCTTTTATATTTGTAATTGGCCTCTCTGGGAGATGTGCTTAGCAGTGCAATCTCTGGATCAAAGGAAATAGAAATTTAAGTCACTTTCTTGGTATAATTCCAAACTGTTTTCTAGAATGACTGGACCAATTCACAGCTCCACTAACAGTTCATTAGTATGTCTATCTTTCCATGATCTCTCTAACATTGATTATTCCCATCTTTTGTCATCTTTGACAATTTGATCAGTGTGAAGTGAAACCTAAATTGTTCCCTCCCAATTTTTTTATCTGAAGCTGTTGGAGGATCTTCTCCATAGGAACCTCTTATAAGATAGCCTATAATAGAAGTCCCTCCTTCCAGTCTTAACTCCAGTGTTGCCTCCTCTACAAAGCTATCCTTGATCTCCCTTCCCAGTTAGAAGTGATCACTCCTTCCTCGAATCTGTCATGGTATTTCACTAGGTCATTCTCTGGGCACTGATCATATTTTAATTTAATGATTCTATACATTTCTCATTTCCCTTGTAAGTTGCCTCAGGGCAGGGATCACATGAGACACATCTTTGTATCCCCTCAAACGCAGCATAGGATTTTTATTATATTGTAGGTGTTGAATTTTGCCAAATCGAAAGGTTTCACCTTGCAGCAATGTTCTTTACCATTCACTTTACTAGAACAAATCTTTTCCATAATCAATAACAGCATAGTATATGCAAGACAGACAAAACAATGCTTACCAAATATAACCTTTCACTCTTCTGAATCTGTGGGTCTAGAAAACCCCCAAAGGAGTAGATTAAATAACTCTGTGACAAAGGCAAAACTGAAGCTGAAAGCCAATTGGATTTGAGCTTTGTCTATTCTAGTACTCTCTTCCATCTGCTGGGCTTTTGGTCAGTTACTTTACGGAATTAGAGGGCAAGCAGTTAACTCAAGCCAGTGGTATCTCTAAAGTTGGATTGCTCTATAACCCCAGGAGACTATTTCGTGACATTAGTAAAATACTAAACCTAAAATATGATTCAAAAGCCTTCCCAGTGTTAAAATGTTTTCTATGATATGCTTCACATATATTCCTTGTGAGATTATAGCTTTGATAGAGCTAGATGACAAAAAGAAATTGACTCAGGTCAAGAGCTGATATGGATCTTTTTACAAGGTAAAAAAAAAGGACTTTGGAAAACACTTCACAAATATTATCTCATTTTATCCTAACAGCCCTAGAATAGGAAATGCTATTATTATCCTTGGTTTTTTACAGATGAGATTAAGTGACTTGCTCAGTGTCACACAGCTAGAGTTTGAATTTTACTCCGACACTAGTACTCTGCACTTTGGGGATGGTAAGAGAGTACCTATGTTTCTTTTCTCTGTGAGTTCAACTCATCAGACCCAGATGAATTATATCTCAGGATACTGAAAATTCATGCAGATGTGATTGCCTTTGATGTTTAATCTGGAAGTTGGAAGGGGCTGCTAGATAGGAGTTTTCCCCAATTTCTCTTCTCCCTCAAAGCGTAGGTGAGAAATCTTGAATTCTGTTTCTGGAAAAATTCTAGGACACATTCTGAAGGAAATTACCTGGGAGTAGTGAGAAAGGGAACCTGTACTTACTAGGGACCAGCAAAGCTTCATTAAGAGCAGGTCATTGCCTATCAATTGCACTTCCTTTTTTGACAAGATTTCTAGCCTGGCCCATCAGGAGACTTTCTGTAGATATCATTTATATAGATTTTGACAAAGCATCTGATAAGCTCTCTCCTGATACTCTTGTGGACAAGATGGACACTTGGGGGCTAGCTGATACAATTAGTTGACTTTAGGAATTGGTTGGATGACTATGACTATATGCAAAGAATAGTAATTAATTGGCCAATGCCAACTTGAAGGGAATCTCTAGTAGAATGGCCTAGAGATCTGTCCTTGGCCCTGTACTGTTTAACACTGTATGATATCAGAGATGACATTAGCGTAAGGTGTGCAGATGGAACAAATTTGGGAGGAATGCTTAACACACAATGATAGTAAGAATACAAGTCAGAACAAGGGGACAAATTAGATAACTGGAAGTTGAAGAAATTTAAATGTAAAGTTTCCCAAGAAGGTTCAAAAATCAATGTCAAAAGTACAGAAGGGTGGCAGAGGACTTCTGTGAAATGATTTAGACATTTCAGGGAGTTAAAAATGCAGTACAAGACAGCAGTGTAACACAGTCACTGAAAAAGTTAACTGCTATACCCAGGTTTCAATACAGGAGGCATGGTGTTCAATAAAATTCATTTGAACAATTCAACAGGCGTTTATTAAGCACCTATTATGTTCACAAGGCACTGTATAAGATACCAGGGATTCAGCAACAAAAGCAGGAGTTCTTGTTCTCAAGATAAGTGAATAGTAATTAATTTCAATGTGGAGAAAACACTAATAATTGGAGTTAGAAAAAGTCTTGTGTAGGTTATAGCAACCATACTCTGCTAAAGGAGGTATGAAGGAAATGTGTTTCTTGTGTGCAGTAGCAAGGACAGAAGATGGAACGGTGTATGTGTGTGTGGGGGGGAGGGAGGGTTTTGATTGGGATGGAATTAAATGTAAAGAGGAATCATATGAAATAAGATGGGGAAAGTAGTCATGCTTTAGAAAGTAGAGGGTTTGGGGAAGCCAGGTGGTGCAGTGAGTAAGAGCGCTGGCCCTGGCATCGGGAGACCCAGGATCAGTTCTGGCCTCAGATACTTGGCATCCACACAAAAAAACTGGCTGCGTAACCTTGAGCAAGTTATTTAACCCCAATTGCTTAAAAAAAAAAGTAGAGGATTTTAAATGCCAGACTGAAGAGTTTATATTTTAAGAGGCAATAGGAAGGGGGTGTTGAAGATTTTTAAGGGGGAGAGTGACATGGTCAGATCTATATTTTAGGGTGATGGTGCCACTGTATTTTGCTCTAGTCAGACCACACATGAAGCACTACATTTAGTGCCTGGAGCCACATTTTATGAAAAACATCGACAAGTTGGAGCATGTCTGGAAAATGGTGACCAAAATGGTGACAGAATATGATACAGAGTTCAAGTGAAAGAAAAGGGGTTATTTAGTCTAGAGAAGAACAGGACTCAGAACAGAAATGGTTCTAAGTCTCAAGTATTTAAAGGACTGTCACGTGGCAGAAGGATTTGATAGCAGAAGCAGAAGCAATGGATGAACACTGCCTAGAGGAGGCATGTTTAGGTTTGATTTCAGGAAAAACTGCCTCATAATTAGAGTAGAATGGACTGCTGCTGAGTGGGCCAGTGTAATAGCAATAGAATATAAAGATCCCCCTCTATTGGCTTGTTTTTTTGTTTGATTGTGTTAAAACCCGGAGCTTGTGAATCCCACTTGTGGGATGGACTTATGGACGTGAAAAGAGAGTGCTGAACTGGGAGGAGCTGATGACATAAATTTAGAGAGACACAAGAAAAGAGAGAAGCAGAAGAACTTTTTTGGAAGCAGCATCTTGGAGGCAGAGAGAGACTGAGAGGATCGCTGAGGGCCACTTTGAATTGCCCAGGACTTTTGAGAGCTGCCATCCAGAGCTGCCAAGGACTGAAGAGACATGGCTGTTATGCTGGTACTTTGTCTGTCTGTTTTGATGCTGTTTTGCCAGATTTGTCCACTGGTGAAGGACAGTCCTGTTGTTGCAGAGGTCTGGGAACCTTGCTGTTGGTTCAGAGCTACTGAGACTGTTCTGCAGACAGAGAGTGAATACTGTCCACTGGTAAAGGACAGTGCTGTTGTTGCAGAAGTCTTGGAACTTTGCTGTTGGTTCAGAAGCCCTGAAGAAGGATTTTCTTGTTGTATGTTTACAGAAATCCTGGAAGAGGGTTTTGCTAATGTTTTCAGGGGTCCTAGGACTGTTCTGCAGACAGAGAATGAATTAATGAAGAGACTGGCAATGTATCTTGTGGCCTTGCTAAGCTTTGTCTCCCCAGGAACAAAGATTGCTGAGAACTTGCCTCATGTCAAGATGAAGAAAAGACCTCCATTTGGGTATTAAATGATGTGCTTAAGCTTGTTGTAACTCTGGGGTAGATTCAATTGTGATCCAAGGGGAACTTTTGACTTTTTTGTGCTCTGTGATTGAACAAATGAATGTATTTTACTTATGATTGGAAACTAATCTCCATTTGAGAACAGGGGCTTTGTGATGGACTAAATGAATGTACAACCTAGGGGTAGAGTAGTATTTAGAAGAGGGACTTTGTGATTGATTAAATGAATGTAATGTCCAGAGGTAGAGTGGTACTTGATTAAACCAGGTAGTACTTGGAGATTATTGTGAATCACACTTAGTAAATGCTGTATTTTGAATGATGTCATATTTTGATCTTCTCTGTTCTTAATTTTTCACTGAATAAAATGGAGAGCACCTATGCTGGTATTTTGAACCTTGGGAAGTTGCCTTTGTTTGGCATTACATTACAGCCAGGGAGGAGGCTGCCTCTCATGGAAGGTTTCAAAGCACATGTTGGGAGGATCTCTCAGTCAAGTATGGGTGGGAACTGAGATTATGAAAGTTTCAGCTCTGTTCTTTTGTGAATAAAAAGAGGCAGTATGAAACACTGGAAAGACTAAGGTTCAGGACACCTGACTGCTATCTACTCCTGGTAATTACTTGTGTGACCTTAGTTAAGTCCCTTCACCTCTCTTCAGCCCCATTTATCAAAGATAAACCTGGACAAGATCTCCAGGGTCCCTCAATGGTTAGGGAATGCTGATTTTAGATCCTCTCCTCTTTTCCATCCTTTTTTCCTCTAATTTTTTCCCTTCTTAAATACACCTTAGGGTCATAGAGTTGAAAAAGCCAGTTTATCTAAATTATGAATTTCTTACATAGAAAGTTAAGTAGGCTGACCAAGACCACACAGTTAATGAGCATCAGAGGTAGGATTCAAGCCCATGTCCTCTGTTTCCAAAGCCAGAATTTCTTCCCATTGTACCATTAGGTATCTTCTTGTTGAAGTTCGGTTGTTTAAATCACATCCAACTTTGTGACACCACTTGGGCTTTTCTTGGCAAAGATACTGGGCTTGTTTGCCATTTCCTTCTCCAGCTCATTTTATAGATGGGAAATGGAGGCAAACAGGGTTAAATGACTTGCCCAGAGTCATACAGCTAGTAAGTGTCTGAGGCCAGATCTGAACTCATGAAGATGAGTCTTTCTGGTTCTAAGCCCAGTGCTCTATTCACTGTGCAACCTAGTTTACCAAGTGATAGAAGCTACCTCCAGGTGTTACCTGATACCTACCAGGATCACAAACAGGAAAATATTTGTAAAGTACCTAGCACAGTGCTAGGCATACAGTAAGAAAATGTTAACTGTTAACTGCCTAATCTGTATACTTGAGGAGGGGTCAACAAAGAAGAAAATCTCTCTTTTGATTTTTTGTGAAAACAAAAAAATAAGTAACCCATGGAATGTTATTGTTTCCTCAAGCTGCAGCAGCTCACTTAAGTAATTATCTGCTATTAATCTCATGGGTCCACCTAATTTTTCTCATCTAATCACTGAATTCCAGCCACCTTTGCAATCAGGATTTTCATCTTTGAAGTGAAGATGTAAAATAACCTAATTCTCTAAACCATCTACTCTTAATTGGTTAACAAAAATCTAAATGCCAAATACCATCTAGCCATTAATTCCATGATTTGGAAAAGATCTTTAAATATCTTTATGGCTGGGGTAAAGTGAAGGAAATTATAGAGGTGGGGTAAGCATAGAACAAGGAGGGGAATTTGTTGCAATAAACACACAGGAAGAAATCTGAGTTGTTAGACTGTGTTCTATCCCAAGGCTCTCCCAGTTCTGCTAATGACCTATGCGAATATTGGCCTAATTACTTAACCTCTGACAACCAGAGGATCTTTATTGCACAGACATAATACTACTCAAGAGCCTTGTAGCATCATTACAATAACATTGATGGAGCTCTTTAAACCTTTAAAGGAGAGTTTTATTCAAGTGCAAAGGGGATTTGCTGTTAATTGTTTCCATCACCTTCCATTTTCCCAGGTCTTGCTTTCATAGCTAAAAAGCTTTCAAATAAGGCAGTTAAATTAAGGACAGTATCTCCTTTAGCTGAATTACTTCACCTGATTGATTTTTTTTCCTCTGAAAAGGCACCAGCATGAAAAATGACTTTTCATTCCTTCCCTGTTCCTTCCCTAGAGAACATCTGGTTCCCTGATCTCATTTGCTTGGCACTTGACCTAGGCAACATATTGAACTTTTTGGTGAAATCTGCCCATGACGCTTACTGGCATGGTCTTTGGCCAAGCTATTTCATGATAGAGGCACCATGTTGTAGTTGACAGAACACTGTACTTTGTCGGGAGGAAAAATTTCAAGAGACGGTTTTTAGGTAAATGATAATCAATTTTATCAAGTACTACTAGCAAGTAGTTAATTAAAAAGTCATCCTCTTGATGACCAAAAAGGCCTAACCTGTGAAACCTTCAATACTTATAAAGCCTTTGGAAAATGAGGTGCATTAGAGGGTGGAAATCAACTCTGATTAGTTAACAAGTAATGAGAAAATGAATATTATAATGAGAAGTAGGTTTATCCTAATATGAGGCTGGGGGACATGACTCTGATCGCTCAGTTTTGGTCAATGAGTTTTATCATCTATACCCATAACACCTGTCTAGGGTTATCTAGACCAAAGGAGAATTCACTTGTTCCCAGAACTGAGTGAAAACACAATGGGCTACAAGCCATTAATTCGCCCAAACTAAATTTTTTTAAACTTTTGAACAGATCTGAGTTTCCCTCTCATTATCAGGCCAGCACTTCAAAGACTGCCTGAGTAACCTACAAGAGTTGATTTTGAATGAGGAAGTAGAAAAGGGGAAAAACCTTAGTCTTAATTCAATAATTGGTTATCAATATAGGAGAGAAATAATCATTTCTCTCGACATAGGAATCAAAAAGACCTGGTATCAAATCCTGTCTCAGAAACCTACAAGTGACTTAACCACACTTAGCCCTCAGTTTCCTCATCTGTAAAATGAGGGGATTGGATATGAACACCTTAAAGGTCCCATACATTTCCAAATTTGTGGTGAAACAAAATGGGGAGCTCTTTTCAAGTATTCATCTCTTGTAAACAGGTAAGCTGTAATCAAAAGCATCCTCTGTGGTCAGTGTCTACCAGTCCCAAAAGGCAAGAAAAAAAAATCAACTCTGAGTAGAAACTGCTTGTTTTACAAGCTACATTCCAACATCTTTGAAGACACTCTCCTAACCACAGTGGACATTTTCAGTTCTTTGATCACTCGAGCCAAAAGCACTCTTTGCCTTTTGAATTTTTCTATCTGCATCTCTTTTTTTTTTGCTCACTGTAACTCTCTGCTTTGTAATTTACTTAGCTGTGTACAATGGCACCTGCCCCTCACTAGAACATATGCTTGGCTCTTTTTGGTCTTTACTAGGAATTTAACATTTTTTTGTTGAACCGAATTCATGATGCTTTAGCTAATAGATTCCTTTCTGATCTATGTATTCAATTTCAACAATTGTTATATATTTATTTTTAGAGGGGATGTGCCCTCTCTTTTAACTGCATCTCCGAGATGCTTGAGTATGGGCTCCACAGTGTTCTAATGTCATTCAGGATGAGCTTTGATTGGGAAGCTGGGCTCCCAGTATATGCAATAGAGATGGTTGGGTAGATTTACAAGGTTAGGTGGCTCAGAAAGAAATGAGAGATAGAGGAGGAAAAGTGGAAGCCATACTTAGACCATACTCAGGTTAGCACAGTTGGCAGAAGTGAACTAGGAGGGACTGAGACTGAGAAGTGTCAGCACGAACAAGATTATTCCTGCTGCAGGAGTCAACAGCAATTTCTGCAAAGCTTTTTAGTTGCGATGCCAAGGGGCCAGCTTTCCCATCTGTGGCACTGTAGTGCATTTCTTTAGGACTTTTCTGTATGTAAAGTGATGTGTCTCTCTTTGGCTGTGCTAGGGAGACAAAGGGATTTAATGGGAGTTGTCTAGTACTCCCAGGAGATGCACTGGGGATGGCAGTCATTTGGATATAGGCCATGAGTATTTAAAACCTGATTCAATTCCAAGTTATTTACCTTTTTATTCTGTTTCTGACTTTTTCTTTGACTTCTATGACCTTCTAGGTTTTTCTTGTAAAAACAGATATGTTGGTGGGGGCTTGAAGCTGTGAATTTGAAAAATGAATCTCACAACAGTACCATAAACTGAGAGCAGCTGAGATACGGCCACATTGAGTGGGTTCTGGACTGATTTTTCCTGGGGGTGGGTCTGAGATTTGGGGATCTAATGCTGGTTCTGCCATTTACTGTGTAATCATAGACAGACAAGCCTCTCTCATCCTCACTTTCTTCGTTTGAAAATGGGAGCAATGATACAAGTGCAACTTACTTTCAAGGGTTGTTGTGATGAAAGTGTTTCATATGTTATGAAGAATTATATAGATGTATTATTTCTGTGACTATGGATTAGAAGGGCCCTGAGAAGTTATGTTGTCTAGTCTGCACATAAGAATTCTTTATATAATATTAATTACCAAGCAGTCACCCAGCCTCTGAGAGAAGACCTTCATTTAGATGGAAGTCACGATGTCCACTATTAGGCCCCATTTCACTTTTGGACAGCTGTTAGGAAGTTTTTCCTTAAACATGCCAAAATCTGACTGTTTTCAGTTTCCAGCCATTTGCTCCTAGTTCCTCATCCTGAGGCCAAGTAAGACAAGACCAACAACCCCTCTTCGCTTACACATATTTTGTGTTTATTTTCTGTGTCCACATTGCCAACTACCTCTTCTTCCCTTTCCCCCCATGCCACCTCCATTGAACAGAATCTCTTTGGCAGCAGGAATGTTTTGTTTTTGTCTTTGTGACCCCCAGGGCATAGCAATGTACCTGGGCCATAGCAGACACTCAATATGTGTTTACTGAATTTCATAATACTAATAACAATAGCTAACATTTTTATATAGCGCTTACTCTGAGCCAGGTACTGCGCCAAGAACTTTACAATTATTATCTCATTTGATCCTCATGACAACCCTGGCAGGTAGGCATGAATATTATCCCCACTTTGCAGTTGAGGAAACTAAGTGAGGCTAAGTGACATGCCCAGGATTACATAGCTAGTAAATGTTGAAGGTTGAATTTGAACTCAGGTCTTCCTGACTCCAGGCGCAGCACTCTAGCCCCTGTTCTTCCCTGCTGCCTATAACAGCCCTTCTAATACTTAAAGACAGCTCATAAACTCCAGACAACAAACACGATAGAAATATCTTCTCTTCTCCAGGATAAACATTCCCAGTTCCCTTACCAATACCTCTATAGCATGCTCTTCTGTCATTTCACCTTCCTCATTACTCTCTAAGGGACATGTTTCAGTTTGTCTGTATCTTTCTTAAAATGGAATAATGCCAACAATCAAACACAGTAATTCCAAGGTAAAAGTATAGCTGTACTATGACCTTCTTCACCTCTCTCAGTACTGCTTGGGAGAGTATTGGCTATTTTGGTCCCATAAAATTGTGGGCTCATATTGCGTGTATAAGCACTAAAACCTCTATCTTTTCCATAGAAATCCTTATCTAGTCACATCTCCCCTTGTGAAATTTATTTTTTGGAACCAGATGCAGAACTTTACATTTATTCCTATGAAATATCATTTCATTTGATTTGGCCCACCATTTTGGGGTGACAAGATCTTTTCCGATCTGGACTTTGCCAATCTGACATGTTAGATACCTCTATAAACCTTGTATCATCTGCAAATTTTACATGCATGCCATCTGTGCCCTAATCCAAATCATTTAATAAAAAAAGTGAACATTTTGGGATTAAGAGCCCCTAGACTCCAGGTACGCCATTAGAGATCTCTCTCGAAGTTGACATAAATCCATTAATTAACAACGAATTTTTGGGCCAGGCACTGGATTATATTACAAATACTTAGAAAGAATTAAATGAAAAGCACAGGGAGAAATAGTAATTAATTTTAATATCTAGTTCATATCTATCCATTTACTCACACATATTAATGACAAACACTGAGTACTTTGCTGAAAACTAGGTATATTATGTCCACTGACTTCCCTTGGTCTAGTTACAATGCCAAAAAAGGAAATGAGGTTAATTTAGTATGACCAGTTCTTTTTAATTTATTTTTTGAGGCAATTGGAGTTAAATGACTTGTCCAGGGTCATAGGACCAATTCTTGATGAAATCACATGATCCCTGCTTCTAAGTGTTTTGAAATCATCCTCTCAATAATATGTTGTAAAATTTTATCAGGAATAGAAATAAAGCTTACTGGCCAATAGTTTCCTGGTTTCACCTTCTTCCCTATTTTGAAAAACTAGGACATTTGGTTTTTTCCAATCCTGTGGTAACTTTCCCTTTCTTTGAGGCTTTTCAAAGACCATTAGCAATTACACGTACCAGTTCTTTTTAGTAATCTAGGGCATTTAATAAATGTTGACTGATATAATTTATCCGTCTGGTCACTTGGATTAATCATGGGTGATTTGATATTACCTTGCCATTTCCTCATTATCTTGGGTTATAATCCCTACTATGAATTTGTTGTTGTATACTTCTAAGGGCAAAGATCATTCTCCTTGAAAAAAGGAAAAAAAAAAGCAAACCAAGAGTTGAGTGGTTTGGCCTTCCATTGTTACCCACCAACATCATTCTATCCATTGGATGTAGTAATCTCACACTTCATTTGACCTTTCTCTTAGGGGACTTTAAGAAAAGACTAAGCTTTAAGCAACTCTGTACTCCCACCTTTGTCTTTGGCATTGAGCGTCAGTCTTAGTCCTCATTCTGAACTTTACAATTCTCCATCTAATTCTTACAGAACTATTCTCCTTGTTTGTATTCATCCTTGGTTACTTGCACTGGCTTCCCTATTTTGAAAATCTTTTAAAAATCTGAGTATGTTGATAGGTTCCCCAAGCATCCATATCGGTGTCTCTAGGCAGCTCTGTTTTATTCTCCTCTTTGGAATAATTTCTGCTTGAGTCTTCAGAATTTCATACTTGAGAGCTTCACATACCTCTCAGGCTGACCTTCCCTTCAACGTATGAAGCATTTGGATCTTACCTAGTCTTTCTTTGAGCACTTCGAAATCAGTTCTCTGAAAACCTGGGGTGCGTGTCAGACTACAGGACTTTCATTTCCTTCTCTAGAATGAACTCTTGCCCCCAAGGATCTTTTCATTTTGACTTCAAAAGACACTTCTTCCTTGGTGGTGAGAATCAGAATAGCACTTCCCTTTGTTTCTTCCTCTACTTTTTGAAGGTTGAAATTATCATTGAGGCAAGTCACAAAATCATCATTTCCTCTGCTTTTGGCTGAGGGAGAGAGAGTTCCAAACCTCCAAATGGTTGAAGTCACCACCACTACAATAACCTATTTCTGTGCCAGTTTCAAGTTCCACACTGCTCATTTAATTCTTCTATGTAGGTCAGAGTTTCTTAATCTTTTTTTTTAATGTGTGTCATGGGCCCTTTGGTAGTCTGGTGAAGCCTAGGAAGGTAGGTAATATACCCCAATGCCTAGCACAGAGAGGGTTCTTAATAAATGCTTGGTGAATGGAATTCAGTAGCATCATTTGTTTCTAACCTCAGGGGATAATGAATTAAGTGCTCTCTATCATCTTCCTTTATGTTCTTGAATTTTCTCATATGACTATATAATTTTAGTATATACTGCTACAATAGCATACCTTTGAGAGGACATGGAAAGCAGTTGTACAGAATGGGAACTATGGATAGGTTTCTCTCTACAGCTTGAAGGAACTCCAAAACTTATAAGATCACAGATTCATTTGAGTAATGCTCCCTTTTACCTATTCTGGTTTACTTTTAACCACTTATCCTCATCTGGAGCAAAACTCCAGTTGTAAGTACCATCCACCAAGTCTCAGTGACCCTGAGGAGATCAAATTTGCTTCACTGCATCAGAACGTCCAATTAATCCCATTTATTACTCATGCTTTGGTATTTCTGTTGATGTAGCAACATAATATAGTAGTTAGAGAGTCAACCTCATCAAGAAGAAGGTGTGGGTTCAAGTTCTGTTTCTAATACAGAATGGCTGTGTGCTCCTGAGCAAATCACTTAACCTCTCAGTGCACTAAGCAACTAACCTCTTTCTAAAAAGGTGCTCACAACAATTTGCCTCATTGAGGATATCTTGGATTCCTTCCTTCCTT
>NW_027185776.1:4164481-4203272 GCF_028583685.1 Petaurus breviceps papuanus | reverse complement strand
TCCTTCCTTCCTTCCTTCCTTCCTTCCTTCCTTCCTTCCTTCCTTCTCCCTTCCTCCCTCCCATGAAAGGAATTCCACTACTTTTGAAAAAGTACATATCACTTTGGGACAGGCTTAAATTTGCCTCTGCAACTTCTACACATAATGGTTTGTGCTCTGACATCAAACTCCAAACAGAACTAGTTCAATCCCTCTTCCACATGAAATCTCTTTAAATATTAGAAAACAGCCATCACTTCCCCTCCAAGTCTATTGGGTAGGGTCTGAAGTTAAGTGCTTCCTGAGAGTCCTTAAAAATCCCCTGAATTCTAGGCTCTCTGGACCCACTTGGGAGGTTGGACTTTATTTAGCAGCCAGAGTAGACAAGAAACAAAAGTACAAGACAAAATACAAGGGATAAAATCCCGTTATCAAGTGAAATCTGTCTCAGTCATTTCATCTCCCTTTCACTCACCTCCAAATGATTTCTTCTTCTTCCCTGGAATCTATGGTCTTTGCTATTACTTATTCAAAAGCATTATTAATTCCATATAATTTGTCTCTATGTATTGCTAATGAATCTGTTTGTTCTTACATTGAAAATCTCTTTGTCTCCTGGATAACTAAATTACTATTTAAATTAGTCTGTTTAAATTTGGTCACCTCATTAGCTCCCATGGGTTTAATTGTCATCTTTATGCAGATGATTCCCAAGTCTATTTTTTCCAGTCCTACTCTATCTTGAACTTCAGTATTGCATCACCAACTGCCTATTGGGCATCTGAAACTGGATATCCCAGAGATATTTCAAACTCAAATCGTTCCCTTAAACCTGTCCTTCTGTATTTAAGTGCCAATTGATTCTAGAGTCATAATTGACCTCTGAGGTCACTTAGGTTTTTTTTAATTGTTTTTTTTTCTTTTTTCTTTTTGGAGAGGGGAAGGTAGGGCAATTGGGGTTAAGTGACTTGCCCAACGTCACATGGCTAGTAAGTGTTAAGCATCTGAGACCAGAATTAAACTCAGCTCCTCCTGACTCCAGGGCCAGAGCTCTATTCACTGTGCCACCTAGCCATCCCTGAAGTCATTTAGTTTAATTGCCTCATTTTACAAATGAAGAAATTGAGGCTGAGAAAGGTTAAAAATATTCAAATAGGCAGTAGTAAGAGTTAAAGGCAGGATTTGAACTTGGATTCTAAAGCTACTGCTCTTCTCATTGTACCATGTAGTCTCCTAAAAACTTCTGTGACTTTGCTAAGGATACCCCACCACCCTTCCAATTATCTGGACCTGATTCTTGACCTGTTCTTCTCCTTCGCCCCACTTAAGTAAGTCTTGTACACTGCACAGAGTATCTCCTCCATCTGTGGGCTTCTCATGTGGCCACAACATTACTCTGGGTCCTCATTACTGTTCACCTGTAGTATCAAAATAGCCTCATCACTGGTTTCCCTGCCTTAAGTTTCTCTGCTCAAATTAATCTTCCATGATTGGCCAAAGTGTTCTTCCTGAAGCACAGGTTTGACCATGTAATTCCTCTACTCATTTAATTCTGCCAGTCCCTTTTTACTTTGAGGAACAAATGCTAACTCCTCTGTTGACATATACAGTCCTTCAAAAACCTGGCCCCAACCTCCCCTTCTAGGCTCATTATATAAAACTCCTCTAAACTCCCTCTATGATTAAAACTATCTTTTACATGGCCCCTTATACATATCACTCTATCTACTGTCTAGGCTTTTCCAGGGGTTGCCTCTCATACCTGGAAATGTGCTCCCTCCTAGAAACCCTTGTTCTTTCAAAAGTTTGCTCCTGTGCCCTCTCCATTAAGCCCTTCCTTATCCCCTCCTCCCTGTCCCCCAACCTTACGTCACACTTTGGGTACGTGCTTTTGTCTGTACATGGTATTTCCTCTGATAAAATATAAGGTCCTTGGAAGTTTGTTATTATTTCATTTCTGGCTTTGTCATCCCAGCCCCTGGAGTAATGCTTGGTATATATCAGGAAACTTCAAAATGCCTCTTGACTGGCAGATCAGTCCCCAGGTCATCTAAAAGGGTTAACACAGCTTCCCAAAACATCAGATTGCTGTGAAGCATTTCATTCAATATTCATTCTAAAAATAGTGCATTTTTCATGAATATTTGAATTGTGTAATGCACTTACCATGTTTTCCAATTCATCTGTGCCTGTTTATTTTTCCCACTGTATCTGAAATTTGCTGTGCTGCATGATGCCCTATGCTGCACTATACAGAAAGTGTGGTGATTTTTAAGCAGTTCTCTTTGGGGAATTGGTATAGACACAACAGAAATGATAACAGCACTAATAACTAATTACTATAAGACTAAAATTTGCATAGAACATTTTTCTACAAAAAGCAGGTGAGGCAGGAAATAGAAATATTTTTCTCCCAAGTTCAGAGACCCTGGATTAAGTATCCCTGATCTAAGAGAAAGCACACTAGATTTGGAATTTTTATTTAACTATAATAATTTTATTTATTTAAAAACATTAATCTGAGAAGGGGTCCTTAGGCTTCACCAAGCATCCAAAAGGGGTCATCACAGAAAAAAGTTAAGAACTACTATCCTCCAATACTTCTTAAACTATGGGTTGTGACCCCACGTGGGTCCTACAGTTTAAGAATCACTGAAGGGGTGACCAGTGGAAAAAAGTTTAAGAAGCCCTGTCCTAGTATATAACATAAGCCCAAGGCTGACTTAAAAGGGCTTCCTACAAAGTATTCTAAGCCAAGGATCTAGTTATAAAATGAAAAGAATTCAATCATTCAACAAGCATTTATTAAGTTTTCACAAGAGGTATAACTAATGATCCTAATACCTAGCAATAAGCCAAATTTAGTCATTTTTGTGGAGTACTCAAGGAGATACATGAACTATAGAAGACAAAGTCCTAGGACCTGGTATGGCTGCCAGGGATGGGGATGAAGCTAGTTATTTGGTATCTTCCTAATGAATGATTCCTGTAAACTAGGAATTAAGATCCGTTGTTTCTACCAGATAGCATACAGATGCTATGAGTACCCTCCAAATATTAGTGCCCTACAGCAAAGTCTAAGTCACCCAACCATAGTTATAGTTCTGATTTTTATTATATCTGATAAATTGAACATGCCATTAAAGACACATATACACACACATATATACAAAATATTTGACTCCTGTAAATATAGTAAATATGTATGATGCGCACACACACACACACACACACACATGCTCAGTCACTTTCAGACATGTCTGACTCTTTGTTGACCCCATTTGGGTTTTTCTTGGCAAAAATACTGGAGTGGTTTACCATTTCCTTCTCCAGCTCATTTTTTAAAACATGAGGAAACTGGGGAAAACAGGGTTAAGTGACTTGCCCAGGGTCACATAGCTAGTAAGTGTCTGAGGCCAGATTTGAACTCAGGAAGTGTAGTCTTCCTTGACACCAGGCCGGTGTTCTATGCACTGTATCACGTAGCTGCCCTATATATACACACATAAAACACTCAAATACATTTCTGTAGTTCACCTGGGAAGTGCAGTCAGTAGAAAGTGCACTATCTTTAGAGTCAGGGAACTTGGGTTTGAATGCTGTGTCTGCCACCTGTGTGACCTTGGGCAAGTCACTTAATTTCTTTGGGTCTCAGTTTCCTCATCTGGAAAAATGAGGGCTTGGACTAGACGACCTCAAAAGTCCCTTCCAGTTCTGAATCTCTGATCCTCTTCTTATGCATCATTCACGATCAAGAAGGCTGGCCAAAATATTCCATAGATCTTTACTAGCCTCATGGCAGAAGAGGCTGTAAATTACAAGTAAATGGATGTTGAACAGTTGAGCAGAAAATCAATTTCAAGAGATAAAGAAGGGCCAGAATGAAGTCCCTAAACACAGACAACCTCTGATTCCTCGTGCCTCTGGCTGGATATGGGAAGAAATGTGCCTGTGACTTGAGGAAAGAAGCTGTTTGTCAGGGAGAGAAAAAAGCTACATGTTCACCTTTTCTAGATGAACAAAAGCACATAATTAATGATGGTCCTCGTTTTGCACAAAACCTGCTTCTTCCCTCCAGAGAATGGGTCGATGTAATTATAACGGGTAGTGAGGCATTACAAAACTCATCTCCGCAGAGAAAATCGGAACCAGGACCACTTATTTCTACATCTCTTACTAGTGAGCAAAGAATGTTCACGAGCAAATACTGTGCACCAAGAGGGATGTTGGAGGATAAGATTTGCCAAATGGTAAATATTTACCTTTCCCACCTGGAAGAGAGATTGCATTTGTTCTGCTCAGAATAAAGAAGAATGGAAGGAAGTTGAAAAGAATCGGACTGAGGCAGGATGCTTTTTAACATTTAGTTACCCAAGAGGAGAATGTATTTGTTGCCTAATGAGGCAGACCTCACAGGAGGTCTTCAAGCAATAGCTGGCTGACCACTTTGTTTAGTTTCTTGTTCAAGCAAAGACTAGACTAGATGCTTTATTAGACCCCTTCCAATTCTGAGATTCTCTGGGTGAATTTTATTTTAAGTTCTATGGGGCAGCATTAGAGTAGCTAGTTAACCATCACAAAGGGCATTGCCAAAGTGGAATTCTGGTTTTTGTGTGTGTGTTTTGTTTTTGGAGGGGAGAAAGCAAGGCAATTGGGGTTAAGTGACTTGCCCAAGGTCACACAGCTAGTTTAGCGTCAAGTGTCTGAGGCTGGATTTGAACTCTGGTTTTCTCGACTCCAGGGCCGGTGCTCTATTTACTGTGCCTCCTGGTTGCCCCTGGAATTCTGTTTACAAACATATGTATTATAAAAAGCTGGGTCAAGGCATTTTACAGGATCACACCACTGGCAGGCACCCATTTGATGGAGGAACATTGTACTAGGCACTATTGCCCGGGGCAGAGGGAAATACAAAAAGGAAAACAAGATACTTTCTGCCCGTTTTTCCTCTCTTAGAAAATTTACAGCCTAGTTGGGGAGAAAATACCATGGTACAGTAGAGCAGAATTAGATCTGGAGTCAGAGGTCAGTCATTTACTCTAAAAATGTTAATAGGATCAGAGGATTTAGAGCTGGAAGGAATCTTTAAGATAATCTAGTTCAACCTTTCATTTTAAAGATTAGAAAAGTAATGGTCAGTGTGCTGATGTGACTTGTTTCGATATATAAGTACTAAGGAACCAGAACTGAGATTTGAACCCAGGGCCTTTGACCCCAAGGCCAGGTGTCTTTGAACAACCTGGGTCTCTCTATCTTTTTCTTCCCAGTTTATTTTTTGAGACTCTCCATGAAACCCATCTGGACACAAAGGATGTCAATTCTAAATTTTTTATGTCACCATTGCCCTTAGATGCCACATGTTCCTTAGCAGGTAATGTCTAGCAGCTATATTTTGAATAGAGCTTGGCTTTAAAATGTCCTCCAAAGTCTCAGATCATCCAGCCTTGAATATGACTTAGATATATTTCTCTGCATTCTGAGATCAACAAGAGATCTTGGGCTTAGCCAGACAGGTCTGGCTAACTTTAAATCTTAGAAGAACAAATCTGCAGCATTCTCATCATTATAGTAACACTATTAACATTATATTAATAATTATATCAACTGTGGATCAACCATTATTTTACACATAAAGCATGTGGGTGGCAATTCCCTACACCTGGGCAATCAGAGCGAAACATCTCTTGATTACCTCTGGCCAAAGTGAGACCCAGTAGGCTGATACTGCTATCAGTTGGAGTTTGGACTTAATTTTGTGAGATGTGAAACTGCATGTTCAGGTCAGAAACAGCAGAATTTATGGTCTCAGCTTGGTGGTGGTCATTTAACTTCCCAAACTGTATCCAAGTTAGGGGAAAAAAAGAATCAAATACCCACTATAAAAAACACAGCCAGACAGCATCAGTATACTTTCTGCCAGAGAATGGAGCCAGAGAATTCTTTGTCAGCAAAGAAAGAAGAGTTATTCATTCTCTTCTGAAGTACTGCTGAGCCCTCCTCTTGGCCAAAATGTCATCTCAGTCAAAGGTCGCCTGGGGAAAAAAACCTCATACTATATAATAATAAGCTCTTTTCATATCAGGTCAGTTGCTCTCCATAACAACCCTGTGAGATAGGTGCTATTATTATCATCCCTATTTTACAGCTGAGGAAACTGAGGCAGGCAGAGGTTATTAAGTGACTTGTGCTGGAGGCAGGATTTGAAATTGCCTCCCCTAACACTATCCACTGAGTCACCTACCTGCCTATGAATCTACTATGCGTAGACTCTTGGAACTGGAGAGAGCCTTTCCTCACAAGTCTGTCAAATCGGTAGTTCAAGTACTATTGTCATCATTTCACATAGGAGAAAACTGAGGCTCAGAAAGGTTAGATAAGGGACCTGGCCAGAGCCTGTATTTGAGGCAAAATCTCTAGATTTCAAGACTTCACTACACTACAATGCCACATATAAGAAAGTGGTCTCTTTTCAGTAATACTGTAAAAGAATTCCTGATCATACAGGGATTGGACTAACGGGCCTCTGAGGCCCCATCCAACTCTGAGGCAGTTAAGTGGTGCAGTAGACACCGCACTGGGCTTGGAGTCAGGAAGACTGGAGTTCAAATCTAGCCTTAGGCACTTACTAGCTGTGTGAACTTTGGCAAGTTATTTGACCTCTGCTTGCCTCAGTTTCCTCAACTGTAAAATAAAGATAACAATGGAACACACCTCCCAGGATCACTGTGAGGATCAAATGAGATGGTATTTGCCCAGTACCTGGCACACAGTGGATGCTTAATTAATAAGTCCTTATCTCATTCCTTCCTCTGAGAATTGAGGTCCACTTGAACAAATGAACATAAAATCTCTCCTTTCACAGGACTCAAAACAATAGGTTTTCTTGGGTAGAACATGTGAGATAAGACTGAAAATATAGTCCCTGCCCTCACAGACTTCATAGTCTGGAACAGGGGTAGGTCACATATACAAGCAACTACAAGACAAAATAATGAGTTTTAAAATGTGCAAACCAAGGGCTTGCAACAGTCCAATGGAGAGTGGCGGCAGGGAGACGGATCAGTAAGGATATAAATGTTAAAAGTAAATGCTATAGAATTTATCTATTTCCAGTTTTCTAGGACCTTTGCCATTCTTGATGATTTCTCAAAGAATACCGACAGCAATCCTTGGAATCACAACTGCCAGTTCTTTAATTAGTCTAAGCTGTGCAATCTGAATTCATTTGGCTCTTTATTACCTTTTCTTCTCTCTTTACCCAGTGAGCCTTTGGAAAGATTAAAAAAAAAAACCAGCCAATGCAATTGAAGCTTTGACCATGTCTGAAAACACAGGAAACATTACACACTCAGTCTTTCCCCTTCTTCAATGAAAGGAAGGGGTTACATTTTTTCATCTCTTCTCCAGACCAAGCTTTATAATTACCCAATGGTCAGTTTCATTTTATCATTCCCTCCAATTTACACTGTCATTGTCATTGTGTAGTCAGTGTTTTCCTGCTTCTGCTTACTTTGCTCTGTATCTGTTCATGTCAGCCTGCCCATGTTTTCCTGACTCCTTTATATTCATGATTTCTTGTGTCGTAATATTTCATTACATTAATGAAATGCATCTGTAAGGCATTCCTCAAAGTTCTCAATATGTTTACATATCCACTTTGTTCCTAGTTCTTTGGTACCACAAAGAGTCCTACTATGCATATTTTGCTACACAAGAAAACTGGTTTCCTTGGATATATGTCCAATCCCAGGAGCAGGATCCTTGTTTAAATGAAATGTTTACAAAGTGTTTTACCTACATGATCTATTTTATTTCATAAAAATGACTCCAGCTTCTATAATGCTTCAATATTCACTAGCAAAATAATCCTGGGAAGTAATGAGTGCCTGCCTCTCCACTTTGCATACGATTCTTCCCATTTCATAGATGAGAAAGCTGAGGTTTATACAGATTAATTAACTTGCCCATATGAGCTAGTAAGTGTCAAAAGCTGGGATCTGACTCCCACTTACTACTTTCTCATCTTTCTGAAAGATGAGCGATCATGCTGACTTCACTTGCAAATAATGATATGCTACTACCGTGAATTAGATCTTATATCCCCAGTGATGGGGGCAACGAACACTGTATCATTCTCTTCTGAAATGCTGCTGAGCACTCCTCTTGGTCAAAATGTCATCTCAGTCAAAAGGTCCCCTGGGGGAAAAACTCATACTATATAATAATAAGCTCTTTTCATATTAGGTCAGTTGCTCTCCATAACAACCCTGTGAGATAGGTGCCATTATTATCATCCCTATTTTACAGCTGAGGTAACTGAGGCAGGCAGAGGTTAAGTGACTTGTGCTGAAGGCAGGGATTGAAATTGGGGACATGCAAAGAAGTGCCTGTTCAAGAAGGTATTTCATGTTTTACATGATTGCACATGTATAGCCTATATCAAATTGCTTACCATCTTGGGGGTGGGGAGAAGAAAATTTGGAGCTAAAAACAAAGAAGAAAGATAGAAGAAGTTATTTCCCATTGGTGCACTCACCAGGCTGGAGCTGCGGTGGTGGTGGTTGAGAGCAAAGAGGGAGCCTATATATGTTCTTACCTCTTTATGGCTTTGTAACAAATGATGACAATGACAACAAGAAAGACGAGTGTGGCACAGCATACTGCGATGATGATAACCAAGCCTGACCACCAGGGTTCTTCAGCAGGACACGAGGTAGAGTTGGGAGCTGTGGGAAAGACAGATGCAGGGAGAGAAGAAGGTTAAATAGGCTTTGTTTGACTAAGCAGCCCTTGGTGAGTTTCATTCTCAAGCTATCATTCATGGCTGTGTCAAAGGGCAGGAGCAAAGAAATATTCAAGAGACCTCGTTTGGGAGCCATCAGCTCTCCTGTGCTTTGGGTTAGTCATGCTTTAATGTCTGTGCTATGCGATAGATGACATCATTGGCCATTTTTCAATTAGTCCTGCTCCACATCAGAAGACAGTTTGTTCAGATCAGAGGTTAAACATCACATCACTAACAATTTATTCTCAGCATGAGGTCATTGATGGCAGGTTCAAGTCTGATTTTCCATGAAAATATCATATCCACATATTTAAAATTCTCTTTGTTCAGGCATTAAATCCAGTTCATTTGGAGCTGAGGTGTGTGGCAGAGACATCAAGATGAAAACTGCATATTCATATGCTGGGGGATGGGTGGGGAGTGTAGGAAGAGAGGGAAATAACACTGGGAAATTCAATTAAACAGATTTGGTAATAATAATGATACATAATAACTCACATTTATACAGTGCCTAATACATGCCAGGTACTGTGCTAAGAACTTTACTCATGTCATCTTCACATAGCCTTGTGAAGTAGGTGCCATTATTACGTCCATTTTACAGTTGAAGAAATTGAGGCTGAGAGAGAGTAAGTGTCTTGCCAAAGCTAATATGAGTGTGAAGCTGAATTTGAACTCTGATCTTCCTGACTCCAGGTCCAGCACTCTATCTACTGAACCACCTAGCCACCCCAATAATAAGAATTGATTACATATCTGAAATTGTGCTTGGCCCTGGGGGAGGTCAGAGGGCTAGAAATCCTTAGAGATCAAAGTCACAAGTCCAGAAAAGTTAGGTGATTTGCCCAAAGTTGCACATGAAGTGGCTCCCCAAGCCAAGATTCATACCCAGGACCTCTTACACTAGGGCTCTTATTATTGCCTCTAAAAAGAGGAAGAACGACATATGGTAGTCTCTGCTCTACAGGACCAAACAACAGTCATGGAATGAGAGAATCTCGAGTTGGAAGGGATGGCAGAGTTGAACAGCCCTATCCTGTGGTCATTCAGGAGTAAAGGGTCAGGAACAGGGTCAGATACTGCAAAGAGGTCAAGGAGGAGAAAATGGAGAAAAAGCTAGTAGATATGGCAATTACGGGATAGCGGGTAACTTTGGACAAGACAGCTTCTATTGAATGAACAGATAAGAAGATAGAATAAAGAGATTACTCTCTTATTAGAAGGACAAAAAGAGGAAGATGGACTCCTTTCTCAAAGTGATTAGTCATGAAGAGAAGAGTCACATGGTAAGATTTAGTAGTGAGATTTAAACCTAGATCATGCAGATTCCAAGCCCAGTGCCCTATCCCATTAGACATGCTGCCTTTTTGTTCGCTTATCTCATTCTGTCTCTTTCCACTTTCATGCTCATGCATATCTGTTTAAATCCTTTTTATAGGATCCAGAACTGAAAAGGATCTAAAACTCATCTAACTGAGTATATCTATTTGCCCTTGGGGAACCTGAGAACCAGAGCAGGTAAGTGACTTGTCCAAGGTCACATAGGAAAAAAAAAATGAAATTCTTCTTTCAAGACACAGCATCCTCTGTGAAGCCTCCACTGATGCCCCTCAGCTAAAAGCAGCCTATTCCTCTTTAAATCATTCTCTCCTATATTAATATAAATTATTATAACATTAATTTATTATAATTATATATTATATTATTAATATATTATGCAATATAATATGATATAATAATTATAAATAAATATAAAAATATAAATCATTAACCTATAAGAAGAGAGACCATGCCATTTTCACCAGCTCATGAATCTAGCACCCAGTTGTTTATAGGATAAAATTCAAGCTCATTTGTTGGGAACTGAAAGCCTTCCACAGTATGGTTCCAGACTCCTTTACCAGACTTATTACTTCTCTTTAAATGCTCTCCATTCTAGCCAAGCTATCCTGCTTGGAATTCCTTAAACATGACATTTAATTAACCTCCACGACTATATATCAACTAATTCCTGCCCCTTCCCCTCCACCTGAAACATACTTTTCCTTCACTTTTATTTATGAAGATCCTTTGCTTCCTTCAAGACTCAATTCAGGTACTGACTCCTATGGAGTTCAATCTTCTCGCCCTCCTCAAATTACCTTGATTGTACTTATCTGTTTATACATTTTATCATTTAGGAATGTGTAAGCTCCTTGGGGACAGGGACTATTTTTAATCTTTGACTTGTATCCCAAATGTTTTATCCAAAGAGGGCATTTAATAATTACATGTTGAATTGAACTGAGTTTCTGGTCCTCTGCTTCAGTCTTCCCATCTTTGAAATGGGTCATTATTTATTGCTTAGCTCCCTAGGGCATTGAGGGGATAAATTAATTTGGGAAAGTGCTTCTTTGGTATTGGGAAAATACTTTATTACTTCCAGGATCTGTGATTTTATTTGTGTGGGCAGCCCCTCCTCCTTCCCCTCTTTTTTTGGTAGTGTGTCTTCAAGAGTGCTGTGGCTCAGTTTAATTAGAAATTAAGCTTAGACCAATATCTCATGCCATATCCTACAATAAAATAAAAATGGATATGTGACCTAAATGGCATAAGACAATCAGAAAAGAAGTAGTTCACATAACTTTCATGGCTGTAGGTAGACAAAGAATTCTTAACCACAGGATCCAGGTAATTACACAAGATAAAACAGAAAATTTTGGTTACATAAACTTGAAACACTTTGGGACAAATTAATGCACTCAGGATAAGAAGAGGAATGATTTAATAAGGGGAAAATCATTTTATCAAATTCTTTGTATAAGAAATATAGACAAATAACAGAAATACTTATGACTAAAAAAATCATTCCCTAATAGAAAATAGTCAAAGGAGAAGATGAGGAGGAAGGAAAGAAGCAATTATTAAGTGCCTACTATGTGCAGGCACTATGCTAAGTCTTATAAATATTATTTCATTTGATCCTTACAACTCTGGGAGGTAGGTGCTATTATTATCCCCATTTTATAAATGAGGAAACCAAGGTAGTGGGGAAGTTACTGGCCCAAGGTAGGTGTTTGAGGCAGGATCTGAAATCAAATCTTTCTGATTCGGGGTCCAGCACTCTATCCTATCTAGCTGTCAAAAGGCTAGTCAAAGGATATAAACACACAGTTCTCAAAAGAATTGCAAACTATTGACAATCATATGGAAGAATGCTCCAAATCACAAATAACAAGAGAAATACATATTAAAACCCTGAGATTTCACCTCACATCCAGCAAATTGGCAAAGATAACAGAAGATTGGAAGAGTCAATGTTGGAGATGCTGTGGAAAGACAGGAATATTTATCTATTGTTAGTGGAGCTGTGATGTAGTAGAGACATTCTGGGAAGCAATTTGGAATTATGCAAATAACTACTAAAGTGTCTATAGCCTTTGATCCAGAGACTACACCGTTGTATATCTGTCTGTCTGTCTGTCTCTCTCTCTGTCTATATCAAGGCTGCAAACAAAAACCCTAAACTAAAAAAAAAACCCAAAACTTTCATGTGCACCATAATATTTATAGCAGCACTTTTTGTAGTAGCAAAGAACTAAAATAACAGGAAAGCCCATAGTATTTGGAATGGCTAAACAAACTGTGATACATGAATAAAATGGAATATTAATATGCTATAAAATACAATGACTATAATGAATGCAGAGAAAACATGGAACAACCTACAGTACCTAATGCAACTTGAAGTAAGCAGAACGAAGAAAACAATATACTGGAACAATAACAATATAAATGGAAAAGACAAAATAATTCAAAATTGATGCCAAGAAATTACAAAGGATAAACTTAGCCCTAAAGAAGGGACTCCCTTGCAGAGGTAGGTCCACAAGTGTGCAACATTGTATATGTATATACTGTCAGAGTTTTTTCAGTCATTTTGCTGATTTTTTTCCTCTTTTTCCTTTTCCTTTTTTTCAAAAAATATTCTTTATAAGGGATTGTTCTATGGGAGTTGAGAGGGAGAAAAGATACAGGGGCAAATTTAAATGACATAAAACCAAAACTATAAATAATAATAGAGTATAAATAAAATTTATTTTCTTTTAAAAAATGGTTGTAGTCAGTCTTATAGTCTCAAATCCAGTCTCAGACACTTAACTAGCTGTGTGACCTTGAGCAAGTCACCTGATCCTCAGATAAAAGGGCAAAAAATTTCAACACAGGATCCATATGTGTTCAAAGAATTTCTGGGCTATTAAATTCTACCAGAGCTTGTGGTTCTGGGCCACAAACATAGCCTTCAAGAACTCAGGGTCACCTCCACTCTACGAGACAACAGATTAGGACTTTTATGGAGATACAGGGAAACATTTCCCATAATTTGCTTAATGGACCTAGACCATATCATTTCATCATCAGCTAGACATTTTATCATCAGTAACTCAATGCTAAATGACCATGGCAGAAATCCAAACTCAGTAAAGAAAATGTCAAGTGTGTGTAGCTCCCTTCTTCCTTCCCCCACCCCTCCTGCCCCATTACCAGTGTGAGTACAATGAGCTCCATTGTTTTCTGAATATAAGAGACTATAATGTCCATTGACACTAACAGCAACAACATGCTGGGGAAACATGGGTACAAAAGGGGAGTGTGGTGCCTGTGGCCCTTCAGCTCCTATTTACATCTTCAATAATACTTGGAGTTCCCTGTCTGTGTCTGTAAGAGAATTCTCTCTTGTCTTAGCTTGTGGTTTCCAGAATGTGGTGAACTTTTTAAAGGGGGCCAGGGAGAGGAAATCAATTTTAAGCAACAGACTTTTGAAATAATCTATTTTAGGACCAGAATGATTTTTCAAGATGCTTCAGTGTCTTTTGAAATCATAATACCACTCCTTCAGGATCACTGCTATTTTCCTTTGGTCCTCAATTTTATACAACTTAATAAAATAACAGAAATTAAAAAATCTATATAGCTCACAATGAGGGATGGGATAGTTCCACTATACTTTGACCCAGTGTCATGAAAATTGAAATACTATATGTCCATGTCTGGGAGTTATATTGTAAGAGACACAATGAAAAACTGGAGCACATCCAGGGAAGAGTACTGAGGACAGTCAAGATAACGCCTTGGGGTGGCTAGGTGGCACAGTGAATAGAGCACAGGCCCTAGAGTCAGGAGGACCTGAGTTCAAATCCAGCCTCAGACACTTAACACAAAACTAGCTGTGTGACCTTGGGCAAGTCACTTAACCCCAACTGCCCTACTTCACCCTCTCCAAAAAGAAAAAATAAAGGATGACGCCTTAAGAGGATCAACAGAACGAACTAGGGGCAATTAGTATGGAGACGGGAAGACCTGGGAAAGGCACACACTATCTTCAGGTGGTAGTGAAAGGTCTTTTCCTTCTTTGAAGATCCCCAGAAATTTGCTCAGAGACCTATGGTCCCTAGACACCACGTGAGAACTCCCTGCCCTAGAGCTTGGGATGATAAGATTAACTATGGTAATGAATCAAGCAATAACCTTAGGGATGACCTATAAATGAGGCTGGCAAGTGCTATGATCTTTCTTAAATGGATAATGATTCTACCTGTCCAGATATGGGATAGGTTGAATCAATAGTACTAGGTTCCCCTCAATGGAAGTCTTCAATTAGAGACTAGATGAAGACTTGTTGGGATGTCATAGAGATGATTCATGCTTCAGGAAAAAAAAATTAGGCTAGAAAATCTCTGAGATGTCTTCAAACTCTGAGACTCAGGTCAAATTCCTTCCTACCTCAACCCACGTCAAATCAGGTATTTCTTGTTTTGTTTTGTTTTTGTCATTGTTGTTTTGCTTTTTGGAGGGGGGGAAGGCAGGGAAATTTAGGTTAAGTGACTTACCCAAGGTCACACAGCTAGTAAGTGTTAAGATCTGAGGGCTGATTTGAACTCAGGTCCTTCTGACTCCAGGGCCAGTGCTCTATTCACTGTGCCACCTAGCCACCCCAAATAAGGTATTTCATAATCACCCTTGGCTGTTAATATAATCCCACAGAAGTCGTTGTTCAGTCATTTCAGTCATGTCCAACTCTTTGTGATTCCATTTGGGGCATTCTTGGCAAAGATCCTGGAATGGTTTGCCATTTCCTTCTCCAGGTCATTTTACAGATGAGGAAACTGAGGCAAACAGGGTGATGTTATCTTGAATTGATTTTAGATACACATCTTATACATAATTATCTCATACATGTTATCTCCATGATAAAATGTAAATTCCTCAAGGTAAAGTGTGGTTTCATTTTTGTCTCTGTATCATAAGTACCTGGCACATAGCAGATTACATGACTGAAGATGGATTATTTCATTACATATCCAAGTACAGGTCTTCCAATGAAACCAGTTTCTATCTGCTTTAGCAAGATGCTGTGCAGAAAAAGAAATTACAGAAAATTAATGAACTCTTTGTCAAGTGAACAAGCATTTATTAAGTGCCTACTATGTGTCAGGAACTTGTGCTGAGTGTTAGTTATACACATGGCAAGGCAAATGATGAGCACTTCTCTCAAGGAACTCACAACCTAATGGTGGAAAGACCATGTAACCAACTATGTACGTGAAAGATATACACAGGATAAAGTGACCATAGAGCTTAGAGGAAGGCAGTAAGATTAAGGAGGATGGGGAGAGACTTTTTGCAGAAGGTAGCACTTTGGTAGAGACCTGAAGGAAGTGAAAGAGGGTAGAGTGAGGGGAAGGGAAGAGCTACAGGCATGGGCACCACCAGTGAAAATGCCAAGAGTCGGAGGCAGGCCCGGAAGGCGCGGCCGGGAAGGCGAGGCCGGCAGAGGCAGGCCCGGAAGGGGCCTGATCAACTCGGAGGGCAAGTCTTCCCACCAACCACAAGGTCTACTACCAGGCCTATCACCAAAGGACTGGCACTGGAAAGAGCAAGGGTCTCCGGAGTACTCCTGTGACCCTATAGACGATCTTAAACTGCTGTTCTGGAGAAACTCTAAGGAGAAGGTGGATAGAAGGAAGTGACATCATATTCGACCTTCTCCTTTTATGTATTAGCCTCTTTGTAATTGCCATTTGCCCTAGCAATGTTACTTTTAACTATTCTCTTTCTACTCCCTGATATCTGGTGTGCCTTTCTGCTTAACCTTCTTGCTAAGCTTGTCTCTTCTAGGCTCAGTGCATTCCATTTGCAGATGATTGCGCAGGCTGAGTACCAACCGTTGCCCGAAGTCATTACCCATCACCCCTTGGACCTGGCATCGGCCAAATTCTGGACCTTGGCCACGGACCTCACCCCTTGAACGATGATACCCTGAGAGGCAGGGACAGCTCTACGCCCCTCCCTAGCGAGAAGTAGCTTGGGAAACTTGAGATAGTTGTCCTGTACCTCCAAATGAATTTGGGTGTCATCTGTTTAAGAGGGGAATGATGGGGTACCTGGGGTCTAGGTCAAACCAACTTGTAAAACCAGTCTGTAAAGTTGTAACTGCAATTTGTCCTTTCCCACCCTTGAGCTCTGCCCCTTCTCCCTATCCCACACTCCACCTAGGCAACACCCTGTGACCCCTTTGTTCTTACTTAATCTCTTCATTTCTTCTCAGGCCTGGCCCACACCCTCCTTTGTCCTTGCCTTTTGTCTCCTGACCTGGCCCAAATCTTATCTAAACTATCTATTTACATGCTCCTCTTGGTCAGCTCTGACCTTTGTCTATGCATTGAGGCCCCTCCCGTCTGGTCAGCCCTGACAATGGCAGCCCTACCCTTTAAAGGTAAAAGCATGTACCCCTCTCACTTGCAGGTCCCCTAAAGGACTCTTGCCCGCTGTAATGGCGTAATAATAAACTTTCTCAACTCTAACTCCAAAAAAAAAAGAAAGAAAGAAAGAAAGAAAGAAAATGCCAAGAGTCAAAAAGTGATGGATTTGTCTGGCCGCAGAAACTTTTTATAAGGCCATTTAGGAAGGATGAAGAGAAACCTTCCTTCCCTGGCAGAGATAAAACCTACACGGCTGGAAGCATGGGAACAGCACTTAATGCAATCCCTTGTATACAGCACAAATGGAAATAGTTGTTAAATGGAACAATCTCGAAGTTAGTTGTTTCCTACAGGAAAGACCCCTGGTTTGGTGCCACTTTTGATCCACGGAGCAAGTAACTTGCCCTTTTTGAGGTCCAGTTTCTTCATCTGTATAGTGAGATAATATACTCCCTACTTCACAGATTTCTTTCAACTGAAGAACTCTGTGTACGCTAAAGCACCTCAGAAATCAGAATTATTATGGGCACTAAATTCTGCATCTACAAAGGATTGGCTTGCACATTTGCAGGTCCGAGAAAACCTTTGCTACTTGTCCCAATATTCATGATGCAGGGCTGTGTTGTAAAATTCAGTAGCTGTCATGCATAATTCTAGACTTTGAAAGATCTTTGATTTCATCCAGCAGGTGCTCCTTTATGCTGACATAGATCATGACCCCTGCTAAACCTTAACAGACAGCCATCATGGGCTGATTGGCAAACACAGTAAAACAAACCCCCCAAAGCCCATCATCACATGATGTACAGCCTTCTAATACCAGGCTTCTCTGCATTTAGCTAGGCTCTCTTTAGACAACTGGTGCACAGTCAATGGGTGCATTACCAATCTTTTCAGAGATTGGTAAGATCTGTCAGACTTCTATTTCTCTGGCAGAGCCTTCAGGAACCTGGGTTCACCTCACAGGCACTGTAAGCTTTTCAGGGAAAGTCTGTGTTTTATTTCTTCATTGTTTCCTGGAAGTTAGTATTTTTCCCCATCTAGACTATAGTTATCTTAGGCACAGGGACTGTAGTTTAATCTCTGGTATGCTCCAAAACAGGGCAGCTAGGGAGTGACATGGTGAATAAAGCACTAGGTTTGGAACCAGGAAGACTCATATTCATTAGTGCAAATCCAACCTCAAACACTTTTAACCCTGTTTGCCTCAGTTTCCTCCTCTGCAAAATAAGCTGGAAGAAGAAAGAACAAGCCACTCTAGTATCTTTACCAAGAAAACCCCAAATGGGGTCACAGAGAATTGGACACAATTGAAGTAGCTGAACAACATGTCTCAACATACCCAGTACTTCAACATTTCAGGTCTCAATGATCACAAGCTCCCCTGACCACCACTTGATTCGATCAGTTCTTGAGACAAAAAAAGCTTTTACTGCTGAGCTTCTCCTCTCCCTTAGCTCGTCTTCAGAAAGCAGGCACACATTGGTCCAGCACTGGACAGCTAGGAGGCATCTCAATGCTAAGTGGCTTAATTAAGCCATAAATAAGATGCAGTGGGGAATAGAAATACTGGAAAAAATCTGGGCCTAGAGATCACCTTTAGCACTTAATAACTGTGTGACCCTGGGCAAGGCCTTTGATTTTTGTGGGCTTCTCAGTTTCTTAACATGTAAAAGGGATGAAATCTATACTGCCTACCACAGAATAGACATGAGGCCCAAATACAACAACCTGAACAGCAATAATAGCTACCATTTATATAGCACACACTATGTTCTGGACATTATGCCAAGAGCTTTACAATCTGATCCTAACAACAACCCTGGGAGGTAGGTTTTATTATCATCCCCATTTTTTACAAATGAGGAAAATAATGCATGTAAAAAAAAGCACTTTGCAAAATTCAAAGCACTGAGGGGCAGCTAGGTGGTGCAGTGAATAGAGCACCAGCCCTGGAGTCAGGAGAACCTGAGCTCAAATCTGGCCTCAGACACTTAACACTTACTAGCTGTGTGACCTTGGGCAAGTCACTTAATGTCAATTGTCCTGCCTTCTCCCTCCAAAAGAAAAAAAAATTCAAAGCACTGTATAAATACCAGTTATTATTATTAATATTAATACATTATTATTATTATTATTAAAGAGTGAGCACTGGATTTGAAATAAAAGGAGTTAAGATCAAACTGTAGCTCTGTTACTATTCACCATATGGTTCAGTGCAAATCGCTTGCCCTCTTTGGGCGTCAGTTTCTTCATTTTTAAAATGAGGTAAGTGAGCAAAATGATCTTGATGACCTCCTCCAACTATGAATACTCTGATCTTCTGAGAGTTTATCATGTCTTGCCTTATCCTTCAAGCCAGCCATCCTTGGATGGATAATGCTTATTCTCTCCTATCTAGAAGACAGCAGTGACATCTACACTTCAATTGGTCTGTAAATTTATTGAGGTGGGTATTCCCTCCCTCAGTACAGATTATAACACATACATGCCTTTCTATCCCACATAATCTTTGTTCAAATTTTTTCAGAAGTAACTACTCAAAGATACTCCAAAGTATTTACTCAATGCATTAGAAATCTTTAAATATTTACAAAATATTTTGTAATATTCACAAAACATTTGTAATATTTACAAAATATATACAAAATCTTTAAATATTTACAAAAAATATTACAGGATTTTAAAGCTGAAAGGGACATCAGAGGTCATCTAGTTCAACTCTCTCATTTTACGGAAGAGGAAACTGAGGACCAGAAAGGTCACTTGCCTAAAGTCACAGAGTTAGGGTAAGGATTTGAACCCAGATCCTCGGACTCCAATTTCAACACACTTTTCACTGTGCCACACTGTTGGAATAGATCTGGGAGGTCAGCTAGTCTGAACTATTCATCTTATAAATTAGGAATTGATACCCAAAGAGGTTAAATGATTTGCCTAAGGTCCCAATAAGGTGATATTTGAGCCTTCTAGATCTTTTTACATTTCATTCAACTACTCATGATTTCTATTGTTTATCCTTCTTTCTTGCTACAAGATTAATCTATTTCCTTTTTTCAATCATATTTCCTTGTATATAGGTTATTACTGGGAAAATGCAGGAATATACTTATGCCTACCATGTGCTTTTCCAATGCCCTTGGTGTTACACCAAATTTTGATTGTTTGTAGATCGAGGAACTCCAAGATCCACAACTCAAAAGCATCATCAGTAGAATAGTTCCATTAAAAGGTGGGTTTTTTGTATTGTGACATTTTTTTTCCTTTTTTTTTTTGGAGGGGGAAGGTAGGGCAATTGGGGTTAAGTGACTTGCCCAAGGTTACATGGCTAGTAAGTGTGTCTGAAGCTGGATTTGAACTCAGGTCCTTCTGACTCCAAGGCTGGTGCTCTATTCACTATGTCACCTAGCCACCCCAGTAGTGACAATTTTTTTTTTTTTATAAAGCAATCGGGGTTAAGGAACTTGCTCAAGGTTACATGGCCAGTTATTTCTGGGTGTGGTGCTGAGTATCTGAGCCCGGATTTGATCCAGCTCATCCCGACACTGGAGCCAGTGCTCTTACTTGCTGAGCCACCTGTCCACCCCTAAGCAATTGGGGTTAAGTAACTTGCTCAAGGTTACACGGCCAGGTGTTTCTGGGTGGGTGCTAAGTGTCTGAGCCTGGGATTCGATCTCCAGGTCTTCTCAACACTGGAGCCGGTGCTCTTACTCGCTGTGCTACCTGGCCGCCCCACTAGTGACAAATTTTAATGGTCCCTAGTAGGATCATTAAAAACACTGGAAGTTTCCCAAGGGAAAACCTACCTGTTCTCATCCTTGAGTTCAATGATGGGCTCAACTCATTGTTCATATGCAGCACCTGTCCCATATATGCACTAATTGACTAACTTCCCAAATGCATGACACAGTCTGAACAATCTACATCTTATCCATTTAGTTGTTACTCCATGAACTGTTAGGCTGATCTCTTTTAGGTAATCATGGATCTCATGAAGGAGGCCTGGTAATATCCTGAGGTTTGTTGCTATTGGCACAATTTTATAAGCAAACATGAACATTTGGAAGGTCTTACTATTTACAGGGAATACTTTTCCCATTTGAATCCTATGAAGGATATTTTCCATGACCATAGAAAATACCAATAAAATATTATTTATGTATATAAATAATTATATATTTATGTATCTAAATGTATATAATATATGTATATATTATAAATAAATGTATATAAATAGTATATAAATTATATATAATTTAAATATAAAAATATATAAATAAATATAAAACTTATATAGATAATATATAATAAATATAAATATTATAAATAAATATATAAAACAAATAAATTACATATACACAAATATATACATTATATACATAAATAAATTACATTTATATACACACATATACATTTATTTATATTATTTATATACATAAAAATACCAATAAACACATTTTTTACATGACAATTATCAGAAGGCCATTTAAAAACTTATCTTTTAGATTGCATCTATCAAGAAATTTTATTATCATGCATTTTAACATATGCATAAAAATTACTTGTTGGGGGGGAGCCTTTGATGTTCCATTCTATTGTCAATTTTTTATTTGATTGTTAGTTGTTTTTCTTTAACATCAATAAGTGATAGGTATAGTTATATGCTCTGAACTTTTTAGTTATGTAACTGAAAAAAATGTCCTGTGCATTTTTTTGAAAAACATAAGGTCCTAGATTTAGATTTAAGAGAAAATAAAAGTTATCTAGTTCAACCATGTGTTTTCTTCTCATAACATAACCACTGAGAGGCACGCAATAATTCTCATGTTTTTATAAAGACGAAAAAGAGGACATGGGTTTGTAGTTGCTGATGCCCTCCTGATCATGTAACTGGAGTATCAATGTCTATGATGTTTTCCATTCTTTGATATCTTCTACTCTCAACCATCACCACTGCAGGCCAAGCCATCTAACAAAACAATCTCTCAATAATCCAGAACTATGCTGCCTCCATCTTGGATTTCCTCAGAGTGCACTTGGATTGATCCAGTTTCCAGCTTCATTTTCTTAAGTACCAGACCAATCCAACTTCTTTGTTCATTAGCACTTCAAAAAGTGTTACCTCTATGGCCCTGGATAAATTACCTATCCTTCCTAGGGCTCAGATTTCATATCTCTAATTTTTTCTGCCTCTAAATCTATAGTCCTAGGACCCTATGAGGTGTCAGAGTTCAAATACAACAGTTTTATTGTCAATGATGATAAAAACAGAATATTATAGAAATGCTGACAAATCTGTTCATATTTACATCTATTTTTTGTTCTGCCAGTTTCATCTATAAATGCTCCAAGGGCTACAGGGCCCAATTGTGTCTCATGCCAAGTTTTCTGAAGTCCATTTTTATCTACGTTACTTTGTTTTGTTATTTTATACACAGGTCATAATTTCACACTAATCCTCTTCCTAGTGTTTTACAAATAACTCAGCCACCATTGGCATGGCAATGATATAAAGTGTTGGCTAATGCAGTTTCCGGGATCTTTTGGTCGCCTGACTGCCAGATCAGCTAAAACTTTATAAGAAATTATTATCAAGGTCAGCATCTTTGCCTTTTCCATTTCTTTCCAGCCCTGGCGGTTTGTTTGAATAGTTACCCAAGCTATCTCAATTTTATGGTAGTACTTTCTCCTGTTTATCCTTTCTTTAATTTGATGTAGGTCTAACTACCAACAGACAGCTGATTCTCAATTACTCACATCAGAAAACAATCTGGTAAGATGTAGTCAATTTCATGTTGTTAGTTCATGTAAACCACTATGCGTGGTTTACATTTCCAATACCTTCTAACTCTCTTCTGGGGAGAAAAAGGTTGAGACATCTGAGTAGTCCATAATTCTGACCTCTTTTGTTTATTAAAACTGAACTACATTTTCCAACCTACTTTTCATTATTTTCTCCTGTTTCCACTGTCACACTGAAGTTCCTGAGTTCCAAAATTGTATATTACCTTGATTTGGATGATTCTTCATAGAATTTTTCTAAATTTTCTTCTTTTGCAATTGATGTTGAATTATGCTGATCACAAATACTGCACATGCCTCAGTACCAAGTATCCCATGAAAGACTATTTCATATTGCCTCCAGACACAGGAAGAAACCAACTCAGTCAAGACCTTTGTTTGCCTTTGCAAGCATAAACCATGATCCATCCTTCCATTTAGCTTCAATTTCTGGTTTTGTTTGTTATTGGGGGGGAGGGGAAAGGCAGGGCAATTGGAGTTAAGTGACTCACCCAAGGTCACAGGGCTAGTAAGTGTTAAGTGTCTGAGACTGGATTTGAACTCAGGTCCTCCTGACTCCAGAGTTGGTGCTCTATTCACCTAGCCACCCCTGTTTGTTTTGATAATGTTAATTAATTAATCTAATTAATTAAATAATTTCGAGAATATTAAGTAGCTTTAGTTCTGCCAATAGATTCTGCCAATCATGTTTTTGGCCACAGGATAAAAGATATCAATCTGAAAGTATCAAATGTTGTTAATGTTTATAGTTTACCAAAACCCTCTGATTCTTAACACCTTCTTGTCACCTTTTCCACCACCCCACCACCATCATTGCTGTGGGTGCAGGAAGGGGGGCCTGCAGGACTGAGGGCCATTTACATTTTTTATTTGTTTCATGGACTGCCATAGCCAAATAAATTCATTACCTAATGGTCAACTCACTGTTGATCAACCTCATTCTTGGCTATGTTGGTCTCCTTGACAACACATTCAATCTGTCACTGGGAACCTACTTTCTAAATGGTATAACATAAGATCAAAATTATTGGCTGTGACTGGGAAGAGGGAGAAGAAGAATTAACTTTTCTACAAAACAAAGCAATATATTGTGCCACAGAGAGTTGCATGACTGACCATATCCTGACCAGCAAGACAACTGACTGGAAGTATCACCATTTCTACTTCTTTACTCTGCCCAGCATTATGACTTGAATGATAGCCCTTTTCATTCTGGTAATTTGTGGTATCTCAGCCTTATGCCCATATCTGATAGAAGTAGAAAGCACAGTAGAAACAATAGTGAATCTGGGGTCAGAGGACCTGGGTTCAAACCTCCTTTTGCCACTTACAACCTGTATGATATTAGACAAATTATTTAACTTCTCAAAGCTTCATCCCTTACCTATAAAATGGGAGGGCTGGACTAGGTGGCCTATGAAGTCCCTTCCAGCTCGAAACCCATGATACCAGAAGATCTCTAATGTCTAGGTCTGTGACCCTACTATACTGTTCTAGTATTTTCAAGAGCAGGTACACCATGTATTTTGTCAACAGGACCCAAAAGAAATCAGGGTCCGCAGTGGACAGGTTTTAGAAATATCTGGGTCATGATTCTGAAAGGATAGATGACTGGGTGATGTGTCATATTAAGTATATATGAATAGGAAGTAGAGAATAGAGGAGGAAAAATGGGGATTTAGTAGGGATGAAAGAAAAACAAGGAATGAGCTCTCCATTTACTTATATATATTTGGCTAATCATGTACCATGCAGAAAAGATGGAGATTTGACAGCATGATTTAGCTTTTATGTGGAAGAGATACTAGGTACTTCTTGTCAAGATGTCAGTGTGAAAAGTTATAAAGAAGCCAGTTTTCCCAATAAATCCCAGAAAAGATCTTTAAAAGACCCCATTAAAGATGAGTGATAAAGAAAAAACACAGAACCAAGTTCTACTGCGCAGTCCAGACCTGTATAAGAAGATGCCCAGAGGCTGGAAGAGGTGGGTAGAAGTCATCCAGGGCAGCCAGAATGAACTAAGGCAAACGTAGACAACTCCTCTAGGGAATGAAGTCATGCTAGGCTGGCCAGTGGAAGCTCAGATAAACAGTTTGAAGTCGATTAACGTGGATACATGAGCGGTATCAGGTAAGCCAGCACAAGTTCTTGCAAATGGACCTGAAATAATCCAACATTCTGAACAAGGTTTGGAGGGTTGAGGAAATCAGAAGCCAATGCAAGATTCATCAGAAAATTAGTGAGAGATGGAGCCAGAATCTAATGTTCATAGGGAAACAGGGCATGATCATGCAATCCTTAGAGTACTGGGAGCCATAACAGGAGACACAGTAATTCCACTCAAAGGAGTGCTGTACTTGAGACCAGTACACTCTCCAATAATATAGCTGTGCCTGTGAGGACTGCAGTAGGTAATGTAACCATTTCTTGACTAGGGGGCCAGGCAAGAAGCCAGAGTCTGGAAAATGCCAGGACCCATAGGGGACTACCAGAAAACTAAGAAAGAAGGCAAGGATCAAGGCAGAGGGTGAGACCAGTTATTCTATCTGAATTGTCAGGAAAATAAACATTTATATAGTCCCTAATATGTGCCAGGTGCTGTGTTAAGCACTTTTATAAAATTTGTCTCATTTTATTTTCACAATAATCCTTTGAGAGAGGTGATGTTATTATCCCCATTTACGACTGAGGAAATTGAGGCAGAGGGTGACTTGTCTGGAGTCACATACCTACTATATATTGGAAATTGAATTTGAACTACTCTATCATGCCACCTAGCTGTGTTTGGACTACAGATGGAACAAGACTAAGTGGGCACCACCCAACTCACCCAGGAGAACTAGAGGAAAGAGGACTGAGTACAAATCCCAAACCAAGAATTGGAGCTGAAAATATGAGCAAACATGAGAAAGCACTGCAATGAAGAAAATACCAGGCAGTAACTCAGAATAAGAAAATAATCCCATAACAATAAGAAGCACATCTTCAGAGAAAAAAATGACTTGTCTTAAAGAACTATAAGACAGGCTGGAAGAAATGAAACAAGAAATAAAAAATAAATCATAAAGTAGTTGAGAGTTCAGGAGGAAGGTAAAGAGACTAAATAGATCAGAATAGGACATGGAAAATGTTACCTGTGTAATACATTCCTTGAAAAATAGACTCAAGCCACCAGAACCCAAGGACTCCATGAGACAAGAAATATTAGAACAAAGTCTAAAGGCTGAAAAATCTAAAGAAAATGTAAGATATTTACTATTAGAAGCAATTAGCCTATAAAACAGGTCAAGGGAAAATAATTTAAGACTCAGTCTCCCTGAAAACTACAACCAAGCAAAAAACCTGGAAACAATAATTTCACTATCAAACACATCTTTTACTGACTAATGACTTTACTAAAATAGCCTCCTAGCTGGTCTTCCTACGTCTCACTGCTCCCCCTCTCCAATCCATCCTCCATTTAGCTGTCAAACTGCTATACCTGAAACACAGGTGTAACTATATCACTTCCTTGCTCAAGAAGCATGACTGGCTCCCAATTGCTTCTCTAGCATTTAAAGCCCTTCACCATCTGGTGCCAAGCTAGTTTTCTAGTCATATTTCTCATATCTTCTCCTCACATGCTATATGTTCCAGCCAAAGCAGTCCAGCTGTTGTTCCCCACATACAGCTTTCCAAATGATGAGAAATTTCTTTTCCTTTTTTTTTTTTCTTTTTGGAGGGAGGAAGGCAGGGCAATTGGGATTAAGTGACTTGCCCAAGGTCACATGGCTAGTAAGTGTTAAGTGTCTGAGGCTGAATTTGAACTCAGGTCCTCTTGACTCCAGGGCCAGTGCTCTATTCAGTTCGCCACCTTGCAGCCCCTCTTAATACTTTTATTAACAAAAGAAAGAACTAATCAATGAACTGGGAGTGGAACTAAAACAAATCACAAAACCGATAAATTAACCTCCCCAGTCAAATACAAAAAGAAAAATTCGGAAAATCAAATATATAAGCAAAATTGAAAACAAATTAAAAATGGAATTTGTAATAAGGATTTGGAAATTGATTGGCATTCCAGCACGCTTAATTAAGAGGTACAAGTATTTCCTCTTAGCCCAGGGAGCAAGGGCAGATGAGTAATGCTCAGGAGTTTTGAAAAATATACATACAATCTGTATGAAAGTGGAATGAATGGAAAGAATGGGAAAGCGAGAGCTGGGCAGTGGCAGTGGGGGGAGGCAGCTTCCTCATCCCCACTGGGGACTAAATGAACAGAACCAGAAAGAACCAACAGTACAGAGACAGTGAGAAAAGAAAGAGAAAGAAACAAGAACTGCACTGTGGCAGAGAAGAACGAGATTAAGGTGGGCTCTTTGGACCTGTCAGACATCTTCAAATAAAGAACCTAGACTGAAACTACCAATCATAATAGCCCCTTCAAAGAGAGTTCCAAAAGGCCTACTCTTTCCCTCACTCCCCCTTCCAATGGTTCTCTGGGCACTGTTATATTAACTTCTTTCTTTTATCTAATTATTTCCTGTATTCTGATTTTGCTTCATATAGAAAGATACCTAGGTTCATATATGAAGGATTGTATTTATTGCATATCTGTGCAGGGAGAAGAGGAATAGGGAAAGCCAGGGTTAAGTGGAAATTTACCAAATTTAATTTAAGGACAGCGAGACAAATCTCTGTCCAAATAGCATGCACTTTCTTAACTAGGGGCTGTTTCTGAGCTATTTTGATTGCTTTAATAACTTTTCATTTAATATAAATTCTACAAAATAGCAGACAAAGGGACCACAGAGATATGACAGTCATCATATGCCCTTAGACCAAAGCAAGATAATTTTTTTTAACTATGATTGATCAAATCTCCAGCCTCTTGTAAGAAATATGTGGGAAAGGACAGAGGCTTTCATAAAATAAGTGAAGTTTGGGAGGATTTAGTCCCTTCTTTTCCAGAAGAAAGTTATCAGGAAAAAAAGAATGCCTACAGTTCACTTCTATCCTTCACGTATAACTGTACTGCAAGTGAGAATCTCATCTTGGGATTTTTTTTCCTGTTCTGTGCTTATGAGTTTAAAATCTTGTGTTATTTTTCTCTTTTTGTTTCCTTCTAAGCAGAATTTCCTGCAATTATTGCTACATATCTGAACTATATTTAATTTGAACTTTATCTGAATTTTCAGTTTTTTATAATTCATTTTTCCATATAGCTTGAATTTAAAATTGAATTTAACTCAATATTAGGTAGTTTTGAGAATGATTACGGGATACTGGATTGCTATCAACAGTGGTAAAAAGAAGAAATTAAGGGACTGTACATAGATATAAGCACAGGAAAAAAAATCATTTTTGCAAATGGCATGATGGTTTTGTTAAATGACCTTAGAGAGTATTAGGTATTTTAAAAATACTTAAAACAATTAGAAATTTCAGTAAAGTAGTAAAAATCCTCAGTCTCTATACTACCAACAAAACCTCACAAATTTAAATGTAAGAAATTCCACTCATAATAACTACATAATGAATAAAATATTTGAAAGTTCATCTAGATATACATAGAAATCATATGAATACAAAACATGCATTATGGAAATAGAGACCTAAATAATTGGAGAGATTAGTTGGTCATGCATGGGTTTTGCCAATAATAAAATGACAATACTACCTAAAGTCTTTTACAGATTCAGTCCCATACCGAACAAACTTCCAAAAGATGACTTTATAGAGCAAGAAAAAAAATCCATCTGTAGGAACAAAAACTACAAGAATCTCAATAGGAATATGGGGCAAAAATAGAAAGGAAGGTGGTCTACCTATACCTCATCTTAAAAGGAACTACAAATCAGTAATGATTACAACTATTTGGAACTGATTAAAAAACAAAAGAGTTGATCAATGAAAATGAAAACCTAGAAGAAGCTGAATATTGAGCCACAATAAGCTTTAAAAGGAAAACCTAACTATATTATTAAGATTACATCACAAGGAATAGAGAAGATCACAAGTGACAAAATAGGTCATTTTTATCACAAAATCTAAAACTTTTGTACAAGAAAATCAAATGAAATTTGATTTAAAATGAAACTATTAACTAGAAAAAAATCTTTGCAGCAATTTTCTGATAATGATAAGAACAAAAACCATTTCCCTATATGCAAATGGACAAAGACTCTGAAGAGATAGTTCTTTTTAAAAAAATAAAAGAAAGCTTCCAACAAACCATATGAAAAATGTTCCAAGTCATTAATAATAATAGAAATACAAATTAAAACAAATCTGAGTTTCTTCCTCATACGCATAAGAATGGCAAAGATGAGACAAAAGGAAAATGATGGTTTTGTTAGGGGATGTGAGAGGATAGACATAATAATGCATTGTTGGGAGCATCGTAACATGGTTCATTCATTCTGGCAAGTAATTTAGAATTAGAGCCAAAACTACTTAACTATGTATACTCCTTGACCCAGGAATCCTATCACTAGGCATAATGCCCCAAAAAGAGAAAAAAAAAGAGGGAAAGGACTCCTATGTACAAAAATATTTATTGCAGCATATTCTATTGTAATAAAGACCTGAAAACTAAGTGGGCACCTGTTATTTGGGGAATGACTAAGCAAATTGTGCATGTGTGTGTGAGTGCATGTGTGTTGTAATGGAACATAAGGTTTCCATAAGAAATTAGGTAAATGACATATTCAGTGGACTTGAATGAACAGATGAAGAATGAAATGAGCAGAACCAGAAGAATAATTACATTATAAGAAAAACAATTCTGAAAGACTTAAGAACTATGCTCAATGCAATGACCAATCATGACTCCAGAAGACTAATGATGAATCATGCTCTCCCCACCCTACTCCTGCCCCACCATAGAGAGGCAATGTACTAGAAAAGCAGAATGGAAAATACATTTTTAGGCATGGCTAATGTGTAGATTTGTTTTGCATGACTATACTCATCTGTTACAAGAGAGGGCTTTGGGAGAGGATGGTTTTGGGATCAACTATTAAGATTATTTTTTAAAAATGGAAAAAATCATTAATGAATCATTCAAAAATAAACAGAAAAAAAACACAAGAAAGTTCAGATGGTGACAAAGACAGGTAGGGCAGAACTGGAACCACTAGGTTAAATTTGAAATATATAGACTAAAAAGTGAGATTAGCATCATAGGGTAAAATGGGAGTTAAGAGAACATCTAATACAATCCCTTCATTTAAAAGATGAGGAAATTGAGACCCAGAGAGGTTAAACAGTTTGCCCAAAGTCACACAGACAGTAAGTAGCAAAGTTGGAATTGAAATCCAGCTCTTCTCATGATTCATCTCTACTTCCTAGCTTCCTTCAAATCCCAACTAAAATGCCACCCTCTACAGGAAGACTTTCCCAGTTGCCCCCATCCCTCTGTTGATCACCTCTAGTTATTCCTGTTTATATCTTATTTGTACATAATTGTTTGCATGCTATCTCCTTTATCAGAATGGACACAGAGAGAGAGAGAGAGAGAGAGAGAGAGAGAGAGAGAGAGACAGAGACAGAGACAGAGACAGAGAGACAGAGAGGGAGACAGAGAGACAGAGAGAGAAAGACAGAGAGAGACACAGAGAGAGAGAGAGACAGAGAAAGAGACAGAGACAGAGAGAGAGACAGAGAAAGACAGAGACAGAGAGAGACAGAGACAGAGACCCTTGTCTTTTTTTTCTTTATATCCCCAGTGCTTAGCACAGTGCCTGGTACACAGTAGGCACTTAATAAATGTTTACTGACTGCTTGCTTTTTTCTCTGGCTACTCCTTTTCTCATCTTATTCCATTTAACCTAGTAGCACACATTTGGTTTCTGATCTAGAATTTTCCCTTGAAGTTAGATCTCCTGGATCCCTCCTTCACATACGTAATAATTATACTGGTTCTATATCTATAGACTTGAAGGCTGACCATGCTGACCCCAAACTCTGTGAGTTAGGCAATGCAAATAGTACCTTCTCTCTACACATAAAAACCTGAAGCCATGAACGCCTCTCAGAGAAATAATTTTGGCTTCCCATTATACGTATTTATGTACACAGTGATGAACTGGTAAGGAGGTATCCTCCTTGTAAGTTGAGAGTAGAGACCTAGGACAAATGGGCAGAAGTTGCCCAGATGCAAATTTTGACCTAATACAACAATCCCAGCTGGTCAAAATGGAATCAGTTGCCCCAAAAGGTTAATGAATTTCTCAACCATGGAACTTTCCAAGCAGCAGTCAAATTCAATGCCCATCAACAAGCATTTATTAATCACCAACTATATCAAAGACAAGTCACTTAACCTCACTAGTCTGAGTTTTCTCATCTTTAAAATGGTCCTAAAATAGCACAGAGTTGTTGTGAGGATAAAGCGAGATGATATTTGTAAAGTGTGTTATAAACCTGTAATACTAAATAAATGCTAGTAATTATACCAGATATTGAGGATATCAAAATAAGAATGGAAACAATAGTCCTCAATTTTAAATTTTACTTGCAAAACAGACAAATAAATACAAGATCATTTGAGGGTAGAGAAAATAATAAATAGGAGTCACTAGACTTCTAATAGGAGGTGATAGCTAAGTTGAATCTTGAAGAAAGCTAAAGATTCTAAAAGGGAGAGATAAGGAGGTAGGGTGAAGAAAGGCAAGCCAGTAGAAAATGGACTATCTGGGGAATAGCGAGAAGGCCAGTGTGACTGGAACACAGAGTATATATAGAGTGGGATGATATGAGGTATGCATGGAAAGGAAGGCTGTAAACAGATGTTGTAGGGATTTAAATGCCAGACTAAGGAATTTTCATTTTATCCTCGAAGCAAACTGGAGAGACAATGAATATTTCTGAGCTGGGGAGTGACATGGTAAGACCTATGTTTCAGTGAGATTATTTTGACGGCTGCGTGTTAGATGAGTTGTGGGGTGGGGGGGAGACTAAAAGTTGGGAGACCAATGAGGAAACTTTTTCAACAGTATAGATGAGAAGTGATAAAGCCCTGAATCCATTAGAATGTTAGCTTCTGGAGGACAAGGGCTATTTGTTTCCCTACTGTCAAGCACAATGTCAGTTTAATAACTGAATTAATAAATTCCAGCTTATCAATTAAATGGATTAAGGTGGTGGCCATGTAAGTGGAAAGGTGTTGAATGTAAACTAGCAATGTAGCAACTGCTACACTTAGGGATTGTGGGAAAGGAATGAGTCAAGGATGACACTAACCATGAAAATGGTTAACTAGAAGGATGATGGTGTCCCCAGTAGAAATTGAAAATTTAGAAGAGGAGTGGCTAGGTGGTGCAGTGAACAGAGCACCGGCCCTGGAATCAGGAGGACCTGAGTTCAAATCCAACCTCAGACACTTAACACAAAAACTAGCCCTGTGACCTTGGACAAGTCACCTAACCCCAATAGCCCTACCTTCCCCTCAAAAAAAAAAAGCAAAATTAGAAGAAAGGAATATCTCAATGAGATCACTAAGAGAAGATACAGAGGGAGAAGACAAGAACCAAGGCAAGGCAGAGTCTATGAGAACCCCCACTGGCCCTGTGCTAGGCATGAAAGAGAAGTCAGTATAAGTAGGGTATGTGCCTGGCCTTCAAAGGGTTTATTGTCTAGCAAGGTTGTAGAGATACAAACTCTACCTCGGGATTCCCTTTCATTCTCCCCAGAAGACTGAGAAGCCAGAGCTTCCTTCCTGAGGCTTACTGGGATAATCTTCAGGATCTCATGTGGGACCTTTCCATCTGTGTCAGTAAAGCCCTGACCACATTCACTTCTCTCAATTTGGGGGAAGGGGTGAGGCTTTCCAGAGCTGCTCTGATTTATTTATCTGAGCCCAGCTTTCTGGGCACAGAGCCCAGGTTGATTTCATTGTGTTGTTTATCATCACGGACAGTGTTCCCAGACACTGCTTTTGAGGCGGGCCTTTCATAAATTATTAAAAATCGCTTACAGCTAATTCCCCATGTGAATTACAGAAGGAAAATGGTGATCCTGTTTCATGGGATTTTAGTAGATGGCCTCACGGCTTTTTCTACAGCAAGGGAAAGAATGTGAGTAGTAGAGGGATGTTATATCAAGGACAGGACAGTGGGAAAGGAGGTAGTCAGTAAACGTCGGGTCAATAAATCTTAAAAATCAATTGTGTTGGGTTGCAAACATAAAATACACTCATCCTTGCTTCTTGTATCTAACATTATTCTTCATTATGTCCTCTGATGCAATGGCCCATAACTCAATGGAAATTTTTTTTCTGTTTTCTTCCCTTTCTTTTCATCTTTTGCCATCCCCATTATCCTGCTATACATTGGGTTGTAGGATCATAGACAAAAAGCTAGAAAGAACTCCAAAGTCATTTAGTTCACTCCCCCTTTCATTATCAGATGGGGAAACTGAGGCCTGGGGAGATCAAATAATTTGACTAAAGTTCCACAAGTAATAAGTTTCAGGTCGGTTCTGAACCCAGATCTTCTGCCTACACAATTTTTCAAACTCCAGAGTCAGAAGTTTTCTGACTTTACCCACTGTGTCCTACCCCCTCCACACAATAAGCTATCGTTCTTTGCTCTAATGAAATTTCTTTTTACAACCGATCTCTTCACATTACATCATACCTTTTTTTTAAAATCCTCACCATCACTTTTCAAGACGGCAAGAATACAGCCTTTTCTCAATTTTAGCTGACCACACACAAATTTTTATATATTTATTTATTTTTATAATATAACACAACATAATATAACTCAATATAACACAATATGATATATGATACATTACATTATGTTATGTTACATTACATTATATTATATTAATATTTTTTAAAGCACCTCTTCCATGAAGCCTTCCCCTAATCATTCCAGTTTACATGACTCAAGCCAAAGTAAACTATTTCAGCCTTCTTTACAATTCCATAACATTTATTTGGTTGGTAATATGGTGTTGAAATGTAGAAAATACATTGATTATGGAGTCAGAAGACCGGTTTCAAGGCCTTGCCCCAATATTAATTTCCTCTATGATCCTGAATTAGTATTTTTACCTCTATGAGTCTCAGTTTCCTTATCTGTAAAATGGAGATAATAATTGTACCACCTACTTGATGGACTATAGTAAGGGAAGTACTCTGTAAACCCATAAATATATGGTTTTCTTTTTCGTTATCCCTGTTGTCTCTTCAACAAGACCGTAAGCTCCCTGAGCACAAGGAATATATAATTTGTTTTCTTTTAATTTTTTTTTTTACCAGACCTGTGATTTTTGGTGGCATAATGAGCTCCAAAGTGAGGAAACTCCATTTACCAAAGCAGAGTAACACCTGCTCTGCAACTTATAGTCATATAGTTGCTTATATAAGCATACCTAAGATGAATTAACTAGCTTGGGGTGAGAGGGCCGGCATGTGTCAGAGGAAGTACCTGAACCCTGGTCTTCCTGGTTCTGATGGCAGCTCTCTTCCCACCATGCCATGCTGCCCATCAGTAGAATACTGATGGTGCTGTGTCCATGGTATTGGGAAGCTGTGGCACAAAGATTTGGGTTCAAATCCCAGGAAGGAGATACCTAGAAAGCAGACATTTTAATCTTCTTTCTGATATACAACTGTCCCTTCCACATCACAACTTTCCCCATCACAGTTTTTGAAATATTGTGGGTCAGCATAATGAATTAAATGGGAATTTGGGGGGAGTTTTGCAGAAGCCATAGATAACATATGAAAGCTGATAGATGACACAGAAAATGTTTAGAAACTCAGAAATACATAAAACATATGTATAGTATTGTATAATATCAACATATTTTAAATTTTAATACCACAATAATTCAGACTTCTTCTCTGGTATGAGAGGGAGGGCCAAAAAAATTTACATGGATTTTCCAGATCATGGCTGTGCCATGCCCCTAACCTCTGTAATGTGGAAGGAATAACTGTATATGTATATATACAATTATTATATATGTTATAGATACATATATTTATATATTATATTATAATATATTATATATACAATTATTATAATATAATTGTACATGTATCTATAACATATAGATGAAATATATTGTAATATGATATACATATATGTGTGTATACATACACACATGTATATACAAACACACATACATGTATACATATACATAAGAGCACACACATATGATAGATAAAACCTAGGAATTGTGGAGAAGGGGAAGGGAAATGAATTGACCAAATAGAAGAGTTCAGCTCATTAGTTACAGGGATCTTTAAAATGACAACTTTTAAACAAACACAAAGACGTGAATTTACAAATAGTCTTGAACGCTTCTATTAAGATGGTTCAGGATGTTCTGGCCACTTTTCCAATTTAGGCATTTTAGTTCCTATTTATTAATAGTCAAGGATATTCTCCTCTGTACCTATAATCTTTTTTTTTTGCCTTTTGGAGAGCAATTGGGGTTAAGTAACTTGACCAAGGTTACAGGGCTAGTTTTTTGTGTGGGTGTTAAGTGTCTGAGGCCAGAACCGAACTCAGGTCCTCCTGACTCTGAGGCTGGCGCTTTACTCACTGCACCACCTAGCTGCCCCTGTACCTATAATCTTACATCATAGAGGGCAGGACACTGAGGCTCAGAGTGATTCAGCAACTAAACCAAAGTCTGTCAGGTAAATAAATGGAAAATCCAGACTCTGAAGTCACCTTTTCTGGTGTCAAATCCATGACTCTTCCCATGGCATTATATCACCTCTGACACAAGCTGACTTTGCAATAATGGAATCATAATTTTGAGGAAGGCAACAGTTCCACTGTGCCCAGTCCTAATCATACTACCTCTAGAATGCTGTGTTTCACTCTGGATGCTGCATATTAAGGGGGACACTGAACAAAACAAGCACACCCACAGAAGAGGTTAATGAGATTCAAAATCACATCAAAAGAATAGTTTATGGCACTGGTTACATTTAACTGAAGAAGAGAAGGTTGAATGGAGGTGTTTGGGAAGGCATGAGAACTTCCAGTACTAGATTGATTGTTATCTTCTAGAGGGACTAGATTTTCTGTTCTAGAAATCAGAAGTAGTACCAAGAATTAGTGCTACTAGTACAAGTATTAGTAGAAGATAAGGAGAAATTTTTTAAAAAAGATCTGAGCTACATAATCATGGAATCTATTGTCCTGGAAGATGGTAATCTCTATGCCATTGGATGTAGTAAAGACTAAGTATTGGAGAAATAGTGAAGAAGAGTATTGTGTTTAGCAGAATGCTGGACTAGATGAGTTCTATGGTCTCTTCTAGCTCTGTGCTTTAAGAAATCCCCTTAGAAGTTCTGCAAAATACCCTTTGACCCAGAAATACCACTACTAGGTCTGTATCCCAAAGAAATCAAGGAAAAAGGGTAAGGACCCACATGTACAAAAATATTTACAGCAGCTCTTTTTGTGATGGTAAAGAACTGGAAATTGAGGGGCTGCCCATCAATTGTGGAATGGAATGAACAGGTTGTGGTATATGCATGTAATATGATAAGCAGGTGGATTTCAGAAAACCTGGAAAGACTTACATGAACTGATGCAAAGTGAAGTGAGCAAAACCAGGAGAACATGATACACAGTAACAGCATGATCATCTGTGAATGACTTAGCTCTTCTCAACAAGACAATGATTCAAGACAATTCCAAAGGACTCATGATGAAAAATGCTATCTATCTCCAGTGAAAGAATTGATGGAGTCTGAATGCAGATTGAAGCATAATTTTTAAACTTTATGTTTCTTGTTTTTTTTTTTATGGGGGAGGGACTGTGCTTTCTTCTGCAACATAGTTAATATGGAAATGTTTTGCATGGCTGAATATGTATAATCTACTCAAATTGCTTCCCTTCTCAAAGAGAGGGAGGGGAGGAAAAGAGAGAATTTGGAACTCAAAAAAATTTTTTAAAACAATGTTTAGGGGCAGCCAGGTGGCTCAGCGAGTAAGAGCACCGGCTCCAGTGTTGAGATGACCTGGATATCGGATCCCGGGCTCAGACACTCAGCACCACACCCAGAAATAACTGGCCGTGTAACCTTGAGCAAGTTACTTAACCCCGATTGCTAAAAAAAAAACAAAACAAAACAATGTTTAAGGGGCGGCTAGGAGAGCATTGGCCCTGGAGTCAGGAGGACCTGAGTTCAAATGTGACCTCAGACACTTAACACAAAAACTAGCCATGTGACCTTGGGCAAGTCACTTAACCCCAATTGCCCTCCAAAAAGCAAAAAAACAAAAAAAAAATATGTTTAACATATAATTGAGAAAAAAAATTTAAAAAGAAGTTCTGCAAAACGATTTCCCTAAATGAATTTCCCTTCCTCCTTTTCTCAAAGCAAAAGCAAAAAAAAGTGTGCAGATAGAAATAGCAAACCCTTTGTCAGAAGGGCAAAAGGCATCTTAAGCAAGATGTGTCTGGTCTTTGATAGGGTTAAATTGTCTACTTGCTGATGGCTGGGATGTAGGAAATCCCACTTTGGATGGAAAATAGATCTTGCTAACTTTAATACAATAAATGATGTTTAAATGACTAATTCCTCAATTAGAATGCAAATTTACTGGGAGTAGGGATTGCTTCACTGTGCCTCCAGTGCCTAGCATATAGTGGGCACTTAAAAATACTCATTAATTGATCTCAGAAACCTTGATATACCTCCTGAATCATCAAAGAAAAAAATAAAATTTTATCAGGGATACTTGCATTCTATTCTTGATCAATGTGTGTTGTCAGAAACACCTTTTGTTTCCTTCCTAGAATCATTATTTGTTATTCTTTGGATACAACCTAGGACTTATCACTCACTACCAATTAACACCAATGATAGGATCAGAGGGTTTAAAGTCAGAAGGGGCCTTGGATATCATCTCTGTACAGCTCTCTAATTTTATAAGTGAGAAAACTGAAGCCCAAAGCAACAAAGTGACTTGTCCCATATCATATTTTTTTTTAACTTAAAAGTTAGGATTCAAACCCTATCCTCCCAATCCAGCACTCTTTACATTATTCCATGATAACAAGTTATAAATTCATTTTTCTTAATGATTTTAATGTTTACAAAGTTTTTCCTAATATGACAGATTCCCAGTGCCTAGAATAATGCCTAGCACATAGTAGTTACTAAATAAATACTTGTTCATTGGAACTGGGGGTGGTGGTGAAATCATTATTATTTTCATTTTATGGATGACAAAACTAAGGCTCAAAGAGATAAAAATGACTTGCTCAAGGTCATACAACAAGGAAAACTGAAGGGAACAAATATTTAGAGAGCACCTACTATATGTCATGTACTTTGCAAATATTATCTTATTATTAATATAATAATAATAGTAATTATGTATTATAATTTATATAATTTATTATGATTATGTCAATAATGAACAACATCATTAATATATTAATAATATAATTAATAGAAACAAATATTATCTTATTTGTTCCTCACAACAACCTAGGGAGGAAGGTGTTATTATTAACTTCATTTTATGGTTGAGAAGACTGAGGCAGATAGAGGTTAAGTGACTTGCCAGAGTCACTTGGATAGTAAGTATCTGAGGTGGGATTTGAACTCACAGTCTTCCTGACTTCAGGACAAGCACGTTATTTACTCCGCCATCTAGCTCCTTCAAAGCTTAGATGGTCTGTACACCACTTATCTCACAGGGTTATTATGAGTTCTACCTGAATGTGAGCTGTTATTTTTGTGCCTGGCACATAGTAGGGGCTCAATAAAATCCCTCTTGGTCGACTGGTTTGAATAATTTTTATCTCCACACACCTACTGCTGTCAGTGTTAAAGCATTAGCAAAAGTGACCTAGATGCTGGCAATGAGAAAGGAAAGACGAAAACTACAACAAATAACCTAGGTAATTCTGAAACCAGGTAATCATCTCCTGTATAAACAAAAGCCAGTTTCGCTTTTGTGAGATATCACACAAGGCTTCTATTTTTAATTCTGAAGATTTCCATACGAGTTCAGAGGAGTTAGAAAAAAACAAAGGCTGTCACCTTGCTGCATATCTTTAGCTCATATGATCACTGATTTGAAACCAGAAGGTACCTTAGAGGTCACCTCAGTCAATCCTCTTACTGACAGATGAGGAAACTGAGATCCAATGAGGTGATTTGGCCAAGGTCATCTAAGTAACTAAGTGGAGAGTTGCTGTTTGAAAACCCACGTTCAAATACTGGCTGCACTCTCCCCTGGACTTGATCCCTGCCTTTGAGAATCTCATCATTCTACAAGATCATGTCAACTTTGAAATTCATACCTCCTTAGTCCTTCTGGTCCCTCCTTGCCTCCTCTGATTGGATGGGCAGAGAATTGAAAGTGGAGAGCTCCTCCCAGTTTCCCCATTTAAGTAGGATGCCCAGGGTAGCCCACCTCTCTCTCTCTTTCTTTTTCCTTTTTTCCTTCCTTCCTTCCTTCCTTCCTTCCTTCCTTCCTTCCTTCCTTCCTTCCTTCCTTCCTTC